>NW_007853116.1:0-653 GCF_000696425.1 Galeopterus variegatus
GTAGTTTAATTACACCTTTCTCTATATATTTTAAAAAGAAAGAATAAAATAAAGGGAAGAAAAAAAAAAAGAGAGAAGGAAGTTCCCAAACTTAAATTTTCCAAGTTTGCCTTCCAGGAATGAGACCTGCATCCTTTGGCAAGAATCCCAAGTGTCCTAATTGGTCTGTCTTTGATTCGGAGATATTGGTGGCCTCTCACTATGGTCAGGGAGGTGGCGTCTTTGAGAAGATGGACATTCTAATTTCATCCACATGATCAGAAAAACACTTGCCCTTCCTCCACCAAAAAAAAAAAAAAAAGAAAAGAAAAGAAAAGAAAGCAATGGAGGTGATGCTGTTATGATAGAAAACAATATATATTGCCTTTGTTTGGATTTGTGATTTTCACAGGCAAAATATGCAAATGAATGTTAATGTCAAGTCAGTAGCATTAAAGAATTAAAGAGAAGTCGTGTTTAGAGGAAGGTTAGTAAAAGTTATATCCCATAGTTGTTTTTTGGATTTTTTTTTTATCCTGTATGAAAGGATTAAAAACCCACAGCCAGAATTTTTGAGATATTAAAAAGGCTTTTTGATGAAAAACTGCCATCCATTTTTCCAGGGCAAGTCACGTTGTGGGAAGAGGTTGGCTGGCAAGGAGGGGAAGGCTATC
>NW_007853117.1:0-653 GCF_000696425.1 Galeopterus variegatus
TTTATTTGTAAAATATTTCTTTGGTATAAATTGGTAGTGAAGAAATTAAATGAGGAAAAAAGAGCACTGCCTAATTGGCAGTTGGTTAGGAGCTGCACCAATTCTCAAAGAAGACTTTTTTTTAGGAGGAGAAGGGGGGTGGATAGTGCCACTATGGGAAGTTTGCTTACTGAAACTTTTGCTCTTTTGAAATGATTGAGGACTGAAAGAGTTTAATATCATTGAGGATAGCTGTGGGCTAGTACCAATAGAAAAGTAACTTGAGACTGGATAGAATGCTTAATTTTCTGGGTTAATTACTTCACATTATAATCCTGGCCTCACAAAAATGGTAAGAGAATAAATCATAATATAAAAAGCACTGAGATTGTGTACAGTGGAAAATAACATTAGTGTTATCTCCCTTCATTACATTACACAACCACATTTTATTTATTTATTTATTTATTTTTAATTTTTTAAATTGAAACCAGGAGTAAAGTAACTCTGAGGCACTAATTTTAAAACTGAAGGTCATGGTCCATTTAGAGGGACACAGAATCAATTTGCTGAGTCAAGCATTAAAAAAAAGGAAGAAGTAGAAAAATGTGAATGTATCATGAATAATAAGGTGTTAAACTTTTGGTTTTATATCTTTCTCTTTCTGTGCATGC
>NW_007853118.1:0-653 GCF_000696425.1 Galeopterus variegatus
TCTCTATATTCATTCAGCAAATATTTCTTGAGTAATTACTCATGTGTTAGACACCGTAATAGGACCTGGAGATATAAAGATGAAGTAGGCAGTGTCCCCAACCTCGAGGTGCTTAGAGGTTAGCGCAGAAACAAAGATAAGCATAATACGAGAATGTGACAGAGTAAGTGTAGCAATACTGATGGTGCAGGAGGCTGCAGAAGCACGAGGAGGACTGTGGCTCAGAGGACACGAACTGGGTGGGCGCAGGTGCCCCAGGTTCCCCATGCTCCCGGCCATGAGTGACAGCTGGGGAGGGTGGGGCAACAAGAACACGTTACAGGTTATTCGCCGGCGTCGGTCTGTCCACGCAGGTACTTACTTAGAGACGAAGTTCTGCGAAAAACAGAACTTTATTTTTTAAAATAAATGTTGTACATGCTCATTATAGAAAACTCAGGGCAGATAAAAGTATCAAGTAAAAATCACCTTGCTTCTACTATCTGGATATAAGCATTGGAATTGTGTTCACTTTTTCCAGTTTTTACAAATGGCCAAAAAATAATGACCTTCGAATGGACAAAGAATCCACAATAAACTTACTTTACCAAAATTTTAGATTTGTTCTCTTCTGTGACAATTCTGCATCTATGTCTCAGGCAGAGCAGGGGGTT
>NW_007853119.1:0-653 GCF_000696425.1 Galeopterus variegatus
ACTTTGTAACAATAAGTTTTATGTACCTCACTATAATTCTGCACTATAGTTCTAGGTCTTTGATATACTTTAGATATGTTTGTCTCCTCTATCTTTGTCCCCTCAAAGTTCATGGTGAAATCTGATCCCCACTGTGGCCATGTTAGTAGCTGTTTGGGTCATGGTGGGCAGATCCCTCATGAATAGATTAATTTCCTCCCTTGGGGGAGGGGGAGACACAGGGGATGATTTCACTATTAGTTCCCTTAAGAGCTGTTTTTTTAAAGGACCCTGGCAACTCCCCACTCTCTCTTGCTTTCTCTCATCCTGTGATCTTGCACCCGTCAACTCCCTGCCATTTCCAGCCATAAATAGAAGCAGCCTGAGGCCTGTGCCAGATTCAGCTTTCCCAGAATCAGGAGCTAAATAAACCTCTTTTCTTTATAAATTACTCATTTTCAGATATTCTGTTACAGCAATACAAAAATGGACTAACACAGTCTTGAATCCAGGTTGGCTACAAAGCCCCTTTAGCAGTTTTTCTCAAGATATATTTTTTTCTTAAATCCTCAATTAGGCAAAGAAGGTTTGTAATGATGATGAATATGGTGGTGGTGTCCTGCACTTTTCTTTTCTGTCTGCAGACAGTTATGTGACCCTTTCAAAAGTTTGTT
>NW_007853120.1:0-653 GCF_000696425.1 Galeopterus variegatus
TGAGGCCACATCTGTAACTTTACGTGCTGAATAAAATAAGGCAGGGAGAAAAAAAAAAAAAGAGAGAAACACTCTCAGCTGCATATTTGGGATTAAAAAATGGCAACAGTTCATTTTATTCACATAGAAGGAGTCTGACCTGTTGAATGAACTTCATGGTGGTGAAACTTACCAGGATCCCACCCACGGTTGAATAAACATTTCTGAAGCAAAATTGTTCCAGTTTGCTGCGAGGACTACTGTATATAGCTGTATGCTTTTCAGGTTCTACAGAGAGTACTAGACAGAAGTAGCTGTAATACATTGTAGATTATAAACCAGTGAATTTACTATTATTTTTGGGGGGGCAGCTGGCCAGTAAAGGGATCTGAACCCTCGACCTTGGTGTTATCAGGTAAAGCAGTGAATGTCCATGGATTGTCTTTATCTGTAGTCTTCGACTCTTCTTTAAGGCTCTCTCTTCCTCTACTTTCAGATAGGAAAGTGATGCACGACTTGAGATATTGGGAGTTTGATGGGATATTCCTAAGAGGGAATGGGCCTCCAAATAAGAGGTGCTTAACAAAAAATCTCTAGTTAATAAAGGTTTGTCTGGGGCCGGCCCGGTGGCGCACTGCTACAGTGCGCCGCTTGGGAGCGGGGCGGCGCTCCCG
>NW_007853121.1:0-653 GCF_000696425.1 Galeopterus variegatus
TTATCATAAATAAGATGCTGCTTCTATTACTCTGGAGTGTGCTTTGTGAACTTTTTTTTTTTGGTCTCTGCTGGTGCCTCTCCCTGTGTCAATGCAGTTGAGAGTCTGGCGTGCCATCTGCACTGTGGCTGTGACTGCTGCTATAGAAACTAACCACTTTTGCAGCAGCCATGGCAATTGCAGTGGCTATGGTGGGCTACCTGCATGGAAATGGTGTTTTTGGTGTGCTCTGAACCTAGTTGCAGTTGGGTTTGACTTCCCCCAGCTCCATGGCTCAGGACCCCAGGGAGGCTCTGGGGCAGTGGTGGCAGCTTGCCTAGTTGTGGCTGGGTTTGGCTTTTCCTGGCTCCATGCCTCATTCTGAGATGTTGCAGATCAGTTGGTGGGAAGAGGGGAAGCGGGAGGGAAATAGGGTAAGAAGAGGGAAGGAGGGATTGGGGGGAGTGTGAGCAAGGCCTGTGGCACCCCCCCCCCCATTCCAGCAGGGGAGACCACGGGGCTTCCAGCGGCGGCTGGGTCATTGCTGGGCTGGATGCAGATGTCAGGAGGGTGTGGCTAAAGGTCAAATTTTTAAGATCACAGCCCAGAAGATACAGATTCAGTTTGCCCCAAATATGTATTTCATTCAGTACTAGTTACAAGCTGATTTTTGT
>NW_007853122.1:0-653 GCF_000696425.1 Galeopterus variegatus
CGGGAGCGCCGCTGCACTCCCAAGCGGCGCACTGTAGCAGTGCGCCACCGGGCCAGCCCTGGGCAGCCTTTCTAACTCACATAGTTTTTGTGAAATTAACACATCCTCTCCTTTATTAATAAAGTCCTAGTTTTTAGTCAACTAGCAAAGCCTTAAGAAAATGATTTCATGACACTATTGAGAGATGCCAAATTATGATGGAACTGTGCCCTATTGTGATTTGATTTGGCTTTTCCCTTAAATTCAAAGCAGTGCTCAAGGTGGCTTACCTAACTGTGCCATTATTTCTGGGTTTATACAACAAGGAAACTAGTGTTTGAAGAGACTCACAGAAGCAGGAGCCCTTGAAGGCACACAAAACAAGCAGTGAGAGGCAAAGTCTGTGCTGCTTGACATACTTCACACTTTACGTTTCGTAAGAATGGACTGTAACAATCTCGGCTCCTTCCCTCTTTTCCTCCCACCCCTCAGCCCCCCAGTCTCCTCGGTCAGACTCCTAAATACAGGTAACTCCAAAAAATCCTTCCTTGATAACATAAGGCCTCCCTGGGAGCAGATCTCATCCACTCTCAACTTCAACTATGACTTTATGCAAAGGATTCTCAGTGACCTCTCCCTGTAACGTCTTCCATAGCTTTGGACCCTGAGTTGTA
>NW_007853123.1:0-653 GCF_000696425.1 Galeopterus variegatus
TGATGCTCGGGACAGAAGCAAAGCTTTAGGGCAGAGATGGTTAGGTAGAACCCTAAGGGGGCATCTAGCCCGTGACTAATCTCGTTCTTTCTGGCCAAGGTCTGAACCCGGTTCCAAGTCTCATAATAGAACAAGTTGGACGAGGGTGCCCAAGGGGCTACCTGCACCACATGACGCCAGGCATTGATAGCCATGGAGTCAGATATGTCTAAGCCTCTGCTTTTTAACATGTACTTTAGAACCTTGCAGGCTGTCTCTTTAGATATTTCTAGGCCTCTGCTTTTTAAAATGTACTTTAGAGTCTTGCAGGCTGTCTTGTCACTCTTTCCACACACACCTCCCATGTTGCCCCGTGAAGAAGGGACAAAGCGAGCAACAGGGCATAGAAGTGCAGGGACTTCCCCCTGTTATGGTACTCACCCTGACACGCAGGCAGATTACTTCACGGTGACTACCACGGTTGTGGGGGCCACTCTGCTGGTTGATCACCCTTTGTCGACCTTCTTTCAGGACCAAGCAGCTGGGGGCCTCACTCGCTCATCTTTAAAACACCTCACACGGGGCACCACTCTGTCGGGTCCACCACCGGCCGACCCGAACAGCCCTAGCCTCATTCCTTTTGGTGGGCGAGCAAATGGCCCGGGATTCCTCTT
>NW_007853124.1:0-653 GCF_000696425.1 Galeopterus variegatus
TTTTACTGCACATGCAATATCATAAACTACAGTATTGTTTTGCATGTTTTTAAACTTTATGTAAGTAGATCATTCTGTTTGCATTATTCTACAGCTTGATTTTTTACTCAATATCATGTTTTAGAGATTTATCTATGTCTATATGTTTACCTCATTCATTTTAACTGCTGTAAAACATTCCATTGTATGAATAAACCACATTTGTTTTTTTTTTTCTTCCATTTTCCAGCTGATAAACATTTAGGTTGTTTCCAATATTTTCTTATAACAAATAATGCCTCTACAAATATTCTTGGACATTGTTCTTTGTGTGTATGTACAGAAATGTCTTGTAAAATATACACCTAGAAGTGGAAATGCTGGGTTATATGCTATAAGCAGCTTCAACTTTATTAGAGACTGCCCAGTTGCTCTGGAAAGACCTATTTATAATCCCATCAGCATGTTTGAAATTTCTCTCCCCCCCAACATTCTTGCCCACATTTGGTATTAACAGACCAAAATATTTTGCCAACCTGATGGCTGGAAATATTATTTCATTCAGGTTTTAATTTGCATTTTCCTGACTGCTAGTGATGGTAAAGAGTTTGAGATGGGTTGAATGTCCCCTCTAAAGCTCATGTGGAAGACTGATCCTGAATGTGGCAGCATTG
>NW_007853125.1:0-653 GCF_000696425.1 Galeopterus variegatus
GAGAAAAGAAACCCTGGTCCTGGGAAACCCAGACAGTTGTTTCTTCGGTCTGATCTCCTTCCACAAATAGGTACTTTTTCTGCTGCCTCTCACTCGCCGGCGCTGCCTGATGTGGGGGAGGCGAGGACAGGGTGGCGCTGGCGAGGGACAGAACACACTACCTCATTCTGCTTTCCTGATTATTTTGACCATTGCTGCTACTGGATTTTTAAAATATCTCTAAACAGGGAAAAGAGAGTAAAGCTAAGGGACAGGAAGCACCCTTAGATGTTGGTGGTTCCTAGGAGAAGGCTCTGCAATCTGCCCCCCTTGGTAAATCCTAAAAGAAGAGGAAGAACAGCAGAAGCAAAGTCCTCAGGTAGATCGGAGGAGTCACAGATCAGAGGCTGAGCCCAGGAAAGCAGCAAACCCCCAGCAAACAGAGGCCACATGATGCATGTAGCCCATGTACCTAAGGGAGCCTCATGGCTTTTGCAGTTCCCAGAGCATCATAGGTGAAGAGTATGTCTCCTGGACGTCCAACAGAAGCATGAAATCCCATGAGCTAGTAAGAGGCTAAGCAGAAAAGAGTTAATACAGCAGGTCTGAGACTGCTGTCCTTAGAGAGATTTGCTTGCAAGGTTGGCCTTTGGCTGGCATCTGGGAACTTGGAT
>NW_007853126.1:0-653 GCF_000696425.1 Galeopterus variegatus
ATTAACACCTTAAAAAAGTGTAGCAGAACTCCTGGAAATTAAAGATTCACTTATTGAAATAAAAAAACACAACAGAGAGCTTAAGCAGCATGGTGGAGCAAGCAGACAAAAGAATTTCAGCGCTTAAAGATGATCTTTTCAAAATAACCCAGGCAGAAAAAAAAAAAGAAAAAAGAATTTAAAATAATGAGGAAAATCTAAGAGAGATAGCAGACAACCTCAAGCACTCTAATATCTGAATTGTGGGTATTCAAGAAGTGGAGGAGAAAGGAAAAGATATTGAAAACCTATTCAAGGAAATAGTAACAGAAAACTTCCCAGGTGTAGGGAGAGATACAGCCTTTCAGATTCAGGAAGCTCAAAGGTACCCAACAGATTCAATACAAAAAGATCCTCCCCTGACACCTTATACTTAAATTTGCACAGCTCAAATACAAAGAGAGAATTCTAAAAGCAGCAAGAAAAAAGCATCAAGTCACCTATAGGGGAACCCCCACCAAACTAACAGCAGACTTCTCAACTGAAACCCTATAGGCCAGAAGAAAGTGGAATAATATATTCAAAATACTAAAAATAAAAAAAAAAAAATCACCAGCCAAGAATTCTTTACCCAGCAAGTCTCTCCTTCAGAAATGAGGGAGAAATAGTGTATT
>NW_007853127.1:0-653 GCF_000696425.1 Galeopterus variegatus
TGTTATTTTTTCTTTATTCTTTATAGATAGCTTTCCTGGGCATAGAATTCTTGGTTGACAGGTTTTCTTTGTGGAGTGAGCAAAATGTTTCAAATTAACTTGAAAGGCTTATAAGATGGAAAACAAATCAAGACCTTAGAAAGCCAACTTGATTGAGAAATGAAATTATATTGGTGACAGGAAATTATATATTGGGGTGTGGGGGAGAGAGAAAAAAGAAAAACTTGGGAACAATAAAATCTGAGGATGGGTCATCCTGACTGCAGACAAATGGAGAACTTGTTTTTTAGAGGGTCAAAAAATGCACATGAGAGTACATCATGCTGAACGTAAGTTGGGTGAACTGCTGTCATGTGCTAATATCCATAGGTTTGTAGGAAAAAAGAGTCACCAGGTTTTTTTTTTTTTTTGGTCCAGTAAGGAGATCGCAACCCTCAGCACGGTGTGGTCTGCACCACGCTCAGCCAGTGAGCGCACTGGCTATCCCTATATAGGATCCGAACCCGCGGCCTCGGCCAGTGCCGCACTCTCCCAAGTGAGCCACAGGGCCGGCCCCAAAAGTCACAATTTTAACATGATAGTACTTGATGATTAAAGACAATCACAAACATGCAGTCATAATTTTGATTAAGTTAATGTTGGGTTTTGTTATA
>NW_007853128.1:0-653 GCF_000696425.1 Galeopterus variegatus
CTAATACAAACGTGTTATTTTTCTGAAGCAAACCAAAGCTTAAGTTTCAGGAGGTTTTTGTGGCTTTTCTTAGCAGCATTTAATGGAGGACGTTTTATACATTTGTAATAGATAAAAATAAACCAGATGGCAATTTTTTTTTTTAATCTTAAACCGTGTTCCAAGTTTTTGGTCCAAATTGTATAGGATAAGTTGAACTTCAATTATATTCTATTAACCAACATGAGTGTATTTCTGTAAGCATGGTTATGTTGAAATATAGTTTAAGCAGAAAAATAAAGTGTAAGTGTTTGGGAGGTGTGGTGACTAGCAGGGCAGTGAGGAAACAAAACAGGAAAGAAGATGGTGAAATTCAGGTGTGTGATCCCTAGGTGGGAAGCATCTGGTGATCACTAGAGAGCTCCTGGAGTTTAATTCTCTTGTGGAACTCTGGGGAGTGGTATGGAAAACATAGCTCAGAATGATCCCACTGAGGACCAAGGGTGCTAGAGCTTTTATGCGTCTAGTCCCATCACTCATTCATTGGTTAAAGGCTACTGGTGGGGTGTGTGTTTATTTTCTGGCATTTCTGACTAAAGAGAAGCAGCTACTGTCCATTAGAAGAAGCCAGAGGACACTCGAGTGGTAAAGTGGATAGACACGGGGCATTCGGA
>NW_007853129.1:0-653 GCF_000696425.1 Galeopterus variegatus
ACAGGAAAAAATAAGTAACTAAATAATTCTGGACATTAAACATATAAATAATTGAATTTTTAAAAAAATACAATATGGTCAAAGATTGAATTCATGGTTTAAAATGAATACTGAGGAATTTCCCCAGAATAGGAAGAGAAAGAATAAGAGATTCTTAAAAATTAAATAGCAGTTGAGAAGCACAAAGAATGGAGAATCTCAGTAAAAGAGAATAAAAAGAATAGCAGATAATTGATAATTAAAAGAGGCAAGAGCTGAGCATTTTCCAGGATTGAGGAAAGTCATGAATTTTTAGAACAAAAGTACATTTTGACTACCATGCAGGTAACTGAATTATTATGATTATGGTGAAACTAATGGGAAAATGGTCATTTAGGAAATTTAAACTCTGCTAAACTTTTGCTCAAAAATAAGGATAAAATAAGAAAACATTTTCAGACACATAAAAACTAAGATGTTGTATCACCTACAGAATTTATTTAAAGAATTATTTTTAAAATTCAGAGGGAAAATATGTGCAAACATAACAGTATACATAGAAATTCATGTTTTTAACTGGTAAACTTGAACAAATGACTGAACTAAAAAACTAACTAAATAAATAATTTTTGTATCAAAATAAAGAGGTTAACCTAGAACGCAGGCAAAAATAA
>NW_007853130.1:0-653 GCF_000696425.1 Galeopterus variegatus
TTTTTTTTTCTTTTTTCTTTTATTTGACAGAGGGACAGAGATTCAAAGAAATCTCTGTCCAGTTACTGCTGTCTATGAAGAAAACAGAAGAGACACTTATGTGACCATTGCAAAACAAGAAATGTAGCCTTTGCAAAAGTAGTTTGAAAAAGTCATTAAACAAATGGACTACTGTAGTCCTCCACAGGTCACATAAGCAGTCCCTGATGAAGAAAGACAATTTGATTTCCAGGCTTATCACATTATATTATTTGAAATGTCCACTTAACAGTAACAACAAGAAAATTGCAAAGTGTTTGTTTGTGTGTGTATATATACATAAACAGGAAAATATATTTCATTCACAGAGAAAAAAATGACAGAAAGAAAACACAGAAAAAGCTTATATATTGAACATACAAATATGTTCAAAGTGCGAAAGGAAACCATAGACAAATAACTAGGAGATCAGAATAACAATGTCTGAAGAAATAGGGAATATAAAATGGAAGGTAGAAATTATAGAATTAAACCAAATCAAAATTCTGTAACTAAAAAGCACAATAGCTAAAATGAAAATTTTATTTCTTGAGATGATTTGGACAGGCAGAAGAAAGAATCATGAACCAGAAGGTCAGGCAATTAAAATTACTGAGTCTGAGAAAAAGAAAGAA
>NW_007853131.1:0-653 GCF_000696425.1 Galeopterus variegatus
GAACTTGCCTCATAGGAATGTTGTGAAAGTTCAGTGAGACACTTTGTGACAAGTCCTTATCACAGCCATAGTTATTAATATTTTTGGCTATTTCTTGTCTCTGCTCATGAATTTCTAGCTTGGATTTACCTCGACAGTCTTTCCTCTTTTATATTAGTGAAATAATATACGTGAAGTATCTGGCATGTTTCTATATAAATGTCAGCAGCTATTATTATTATTTTATGTAACATGACTCGCCTTGGATCACACACTGAGTTTGTGACAAAGCTGAGATAGAAACCAGGTCCGAAAATCTCAACTTAAAGAAGGTTCCATTTAAAGATTTTACCAAATACCATCTACCTTTATTCAATGACATTAGTTCCTGTTTGTATTAATTTTAGACAGTATTTAAGAGCAATTCTCAAAGGCTTTGGCTTCATCTCTAAAGTACCCCCAGACCACAGTGAAAACTCCCAAGACTCCAGGTCTGGATTATTCCCTTAAACATATTTATTTATTATAGAATTAAATATAAAGGACTTTCATTTACCTCTTAACATTTTCACTTTAGCCTTAGCCTCCAGGAGATTTCAGTTTGATGGAAATCTGGTTCTTCGGGGTACAGGGTGGGGAGCAATGGGGTGAAAACAGGAACTCCCTCCAGTGGT
>NW_007853133.1:0-653 GCF_000696425.1 Galeopterus variegatus
TTTATTATCACACAGACCTCTGAATTATAGTTCATTTTCTCAAGATCATTAACATTTAGACCTAAAGAGAAAAGAAAATGAACTTCAAAATTGAAGCAAGTGACTGCAGAATTTAAGCTGACAAGCACTTTTGGCTTTCTTATTTACATATCTGGGGACGTGAAATTGCCAAATAACAGCATCTTTTCCTGAATTTCTACTTGCAAACACAGACAAATCCTTAAAGTGGTTGACTTCAAAAAGTAAAAAGAGAGGATACAGAGATATTGATTTTAACACATTAAATCAACTGTAAACAAAAAAAGAATAGTAAGTTATTGAAGAAAAATTTTATAATAAAAAAATGAACAAATGCAATTATTTGTAAACAACACAAACAGTAAGTCCCAGATATAAGAATTAAGTGCATATAAAGGTGCCTGGCACATTCTAGGTACACAAGAGATATATGTTGGATGGAAGAATAAATATAAGAATGAGGAAGAAAAACTATGAAAAATGTGACTCAGCGACTTATTTGCTCTTACCCAGGACTATTACATAATTTGCAGGCCCAGTGCAAAATGAAAATGCAGGGGCCTAGCCCGTGGCACACTCGGGAGAGTGCGGCGCTGGGAGCGCAGCGATGCTCCTGCCGCGGGTTCGGATCCTAT
>NW_007853134.1:0-653 GCF_000696425.1 Galeopterus variegatus
ACAAAGACCAGTCAATACTGGAAACACAGACGTCCCTTAGAAAACAAAGGTAATACTAACTGGCAGGGTAGACAGCCCGTGGGCAACACTCAAAGTTCTCTCTCTATGGATAATGATATGTCCATCACTGGACTAATGAAAGAGTAATATTGCTGAAGATTTGAGTATATAAGATGGATTTTCAACAATACTTCATTTATACATTTTTGGATAAAAATATCTTTATGAAAACTGCATGTTAAAAAGAACACAGGATTTTTCTGCATACAAAATGAAAAATCCATTAGATATGAAATTCAAACAGGAAATTAACAGAACCATGCAATAAACAGCCCTCATCAATACAACATGCAGGACAAATATGAAAGGTGTGGATCAATTCCAAATTCTTGAAATAAAATTCAACACCCAGGATAAACTGGCGGAGCATGGAGGATTTCTAAGGCAGTGAAAATACTCTGTATGATACAGTAATGGTGGATGCATATCAGTATACATTTATGCAAACCCACAGAATGTACAACAGCAAGAGTAAATCCTAATGTAAACTAGATTTTGGGAGATAATGATAGGTCAATGTAGATTCATCAGTTGTAACCTTCTTCTGTGGAATGCTGATAACGGGGGAGGCTGTGCGGGCGTATGGGCAGGGG
>NW_007853135.1:0-653 GCF_000696425.1 Galeopterus variegatus
ACAGTCTCACACATGCTGATAAAAGAAAAAGACTCGAGGGCAAAGTAAACAAATTGTTACTAGTAGCAATAGCAAAAGCCTGAGTACCAGCATCATTTACATTATTTCTCCTACACCATGTCATACAAGGGTAACAAGAACAGGCCCAGAGAGATGCCTGCACACACAGTGGTTGTCTTACAAGAGACAAACCCAGAGTTAGGGAAACCCAGTCTTTTATATCAGATAGTAAGCATGGCTGCCCTTTGCTTCAAAATGGGATATTATATCTTTCCAAGGCTATTCACTATACAAATACCTTTGGAGAAATAGGACACACACAAAAAAGTTCCTTATTCTGCTTGCAAGATATGCAGAAACATAAGATACCTAAGGAGAATTTCCTCCCAGCAACATTCATGAAAAAGGATGAACATCTTATGGACAAGATTAATCTAATCTCACTTAAATACTCAAAGGCAATCTCTTATCATATTCCAAGGATGCTGTAAGTTAAAAAGATCCCTGGATTTATGTATTAGTCCATTTCTGTTGCAGATAACAAAATATCTGAAACTGGGTAACTTGTAAAGAAACAATATTTATGGCTTACAGTTATGGAGGCTGGGAAATCCAAAGTCCAGGGAACACATCTGGTGAAGGCCCAAGCAGTG
>NW_007853136.1:0-653 GCF_000696425.1 Galeopterus variegatus
GTGGTAGGAATAGCCGGGTCTTTTCCACCCTCCTTTCTCTCCGCCTGGTTCTGGGTGGGTCCGTGTAGCAGGGCTAAGGCTGGATGCCCTGCTCTGCTCTGCCCTCGACGCGCCGTTCCCTTCTTCTGTGTTTCACAAGAATCTCCCCACTCTCCTGGTGCTCTGCGCTGTTTCCTCTGGTTCCAGTCAAAATATACTTGTCTGTTGTTTTGATCTCTTTTTATGGGGAGGGGGCTAGCGCCAGACCTCTCTAGGCAGCCATCTTAGAGGGAAAAAAACTTCTAAGATTTTTAACTAATGCATTTCTTTTTTGTGGTGGGGGGAGGTGGCTTTTTTATAAATCTTTGGGTGGAGGTGGCTTTTTTATAAATCTATGGTGCACAAAATTGGATTAAACATATCTTTGTTTCATGACTTACTCTCATTCTTAGTCCATGCCTGGCTTTTATTTATTTTTTTGTTAGTTAGTTAGTTATTTTTGATAATGTGGCAAGTATCTCTGAACCCACCACCCAAAACAAACTAGATACTTAATAATTACTGGGATGTAATCTTATGGGACCCCTCCTTTCCCTGCTTCCACTGACCTATAGTAACTGTCATCCTGAATCCCATATTCATTGGGAATTGTTTTATTTTAGAGGTTTTTAACT
>NW_007853137.1:0-653 GCF_000696425.1 Galeopterus variegatus
AAAAAAAAAAAAAGAAAAGAAATGTTCTCCAACACTGCCTAAAACTGTAATATCTTCTTTGCATTTTACCTAGGTTCTACAATTCAAAAAAATCATAAATCCTTGATTTTATTGCTGTTGTGATCTTAAAACAGTAGTGAATAATTCTGAATAGGAGACGAAAGCACTGCCCTCAATGCAATATTACACAGAAACGAACAAAATTAGTATTTCTAAATTCTATTTAATTTTACATTTGAAAGGAACCTGAAAAAATGTAGCAAAATTCCATCATTTTATACAAGAAGAACTGGGGACACAGAATGTTAAGTATTTAAAGTCACATGGAACATGAGGGACAATCACCACTGAAAACCATTTCTCATCAATGCCACACCAATGTCTCTTCTCTATCTTGTTTTTCCTCAACTTTTGCTGATATATGTACACAGAGAAGATTTGGTTAAAACACATAAACATTAGTGATCTATGTCTTTTCATCTTACCCGTTTGTATTACAAGAATAAATCAATGCTTAAGTAGCAGCATAGTACAATCCACACTTAGAAATTTTCTAGACTCTGAAATTTTACCGTAGTTTTTACCACGTTTTCACCATTTTCAGGCTTCCATCAGGAGTCACTTGAACGACCGCATAAGACTTTCACAGGCTC
>NW_007853138.1:0-653 GCF_000696425.1 Galeopterus variegatus
TGGCCTTAATTAGAGATAAATTATTTATATAAAAATACTTTATAAACAATGCCATGATGGCGCTTTAAAGATGCTTACAAGACTATCAAACCATGCAAAATATTCAAAAAATATATATGAAGAAAAAAGGAGAGGTCCTATATCTACTCAGGCAATAGTAAGGAGTAGAAAGCACAGAGAACTGAATCAGAAATGGACTCGCTGTGATATGGTTGTGCCATCTAATTAATGTGGAACTTTGCAAAGGTCACTAAAACATTGTGGACATATGTAACATATGGCACTATGTAAAACATTGAATCTTTTTACCTGTAATGAAGCCTCTGTCTTGACTCCTCCATATGTTTCTCACATGACATAGTGAGAGCAATTTATGTATTCTTTTCACCTTTTGAGACTCTCCCCAGGGAGATGTCTAGCAATTTTTTTTTATTATCCCTAAAACTTTGAGAGGATAATGAAATGCCTAAAGGCTGCCCATTAGTTGTCAGGAAAAATTTGTATTCACTAGTGTGTTAGGGTTCTCCAGAGAAACAGAACCAATTGGTCATACACAGATAGGTGAAAAGGAATGCATTATGAGGAATTGGCTCATGCTAATATGTAGAGAGAGAAGTCCTGCCATTTGCAGTTTGCAAGCTGTGGCAGGAAAG
>NW_007853139.1:0-653 GCF_000696425.1 Galeopterus variegatus
ACCCCTTAAGCACACTCAACACAGGGAGGCTCCCACTGTCCCACCTTGCTCCTGAAGTCCTTCGGCCCTGCCCCTGAGCTTGCCAACCTTCCAGGCTCTGTGCCCATCTTCCCTTTTGGGACTGCTCTATTCTCCATAATTCCTGTTCATTTTTTATGCAGTGCAAATTATATATTTCTTGGCCTGGTCTCAGGCCGATGCCTGCCCCCACCACTCAGGCTATGTTCAGAGGGCCTCATGTTATAATCAAGCAGACTCATTAAGTCATGAGACGCAGCTAAGAGGACAGTTTTCTCCCTGGAGATCAGTTCCCTCTCTCCCCTGCCACCTTCTCGGAACACAGAGAGGAGTAGGATTGTGGTTTCCTATGAGGACCTGTGTTGGGTGGTGGAGAAAGGCATATAAACAAATAATCACGTGCAATTAGTATGTGTTATAAGAGCAGTTGTACACAAAACAGGTATAGGAGGGAGAAATGAACTACCTGGAGAGTTTAGGGAAGCAGTCTTCAGAAAGAGGTAAGCTTCGATGTTCTCTGGAATGAGAAACTTAGCCATGCAAAGTGGGGGGAACTGAGAAGTGGACATTTCAGGCCAAAAAGCCATGTGGAAAAGCACAGGAATGTGAGAGTGCAAGGTGTCAGTGGGTGGGAA
>NW_007853140.1:0-653 GCF_000696425.1 Galeopterus variegatus
AAATATTTTCTCCCACTCTGTTGTTTGTTTTTTAACTCTGTTAATTGTTTCTTTTGCTGTGAAGCTTTTTAATTTGATGTAATCCCAATTTTTTATTTTCCTTTGGTTGCCCATGCTTTGGGGGTCATACTCATGAAGTCTGTGCCCAGTCCTACTTCCTGAAGTGTTTTTCTATGTATGTTTTAAGGAGTTTTATTGTTTCAGTGTGTACATTTAATTCTTTAATCAATTTCGAGTTGATTTAGTATATGGTGAGAGGGATGGGTCTAGTTTCATTCTCCTGACTATGGGTATCCAGTTATTCAAGCACCATTTGCTGAAGAGCCAGTCTCTTCCCCAGTGTATAGGCTTGGCACCTTTGTCAAAGATCAGATGGCTGTAGGCATGGGGGTTGATTTCTGTATTCTCTGTTATATTCCACTGATCAGTGTGTCTGTTTTTATGCCAGTACCATGCTTTTTTTTGGTTATTATAGGTTTGTAGTGTAGTTTAAAGTGAGGCTGTTTTATGCCTCCAGCTTTATTTATTTGCTGAGCATTGCTTTGGCTGTTCATGATCTTTTGTTATTCCATATAAATATCTGGATGTTTTTTTTTTTTTTCCATTTCTAAGAAAAATGTCATTGGAATTTTGATGGGGATTGCATTGAATTT
>NW_007853141.1:0-653 GCF_000696425.1 Galeopterus variegatus
ACTGTTGCTTGCAAGTAAGAAAAATGCTATGTATGGAGTAAATGAAAAAGTTTTTTTTTTTAAAAGTCATAGCTATGTAGACTAATAATTCCATCACCTAACACAACCAGGGGAGAAATAACAAGGCAACGCAATCTGTTCTAGACTTAATTCTTTCTGTCTATTATTTCCCCAAGTTCTTATCCACTGTCTACAGAAGAAAAGCCTAAAGCCTGGCAAAAGAATTAGCTCATGATTAAAAGGAACTAATGCTACTCCAGTGTTTTCCAAATTTCAGGCCTTCATGCATCAACTTCATAATTGTTTCTTTATCTGTGTGCTTCTTGTAGTACTTAACTTTTTACGGTGTTGACTTTAACTTCGCTCTCTCCCTTGTTAAATCAACCTTGTTTTATTTAAGCAATAATACTCATATTTGTAAAATATTATTTAGCACCAGGTTTGATGTGCTAATTTTTTTTTCAAAAACCTATTGAGATAAAGTCTTAAATACTGAAGAAAAATTAAGTTTAATCCATATACTTGTGACGCACAATTCACTCTTCACCGGACATTGTCATCCTCCGAAAAACCATTTCATCTGAATGATATTAACGGAGAGAGAATTCTGCAGTAATTAGGGTAAAAGTCCACATAAAATCTACTCACAGTTC
>NW_007853142.1:0-653 GCF_000696425.1 Galeopterus variegatus
GGAGTTTTAAAAATAATTTTTATTGAAGCATAACTTACCTACAGAAAATTGCACATAAGTGTGTCATAAATAATCAATGAGTTTTCACAAATTGAACACACACATACAACTAGCACTCAGATTAGATATTAGTTCTAGTAATATCCCCAAAATCTCTTTTGTGTTTCCTTCTAGTCATTACCCTAGAAGTCTATGTTGACTTTTATCAGCATTAATTAGTTTCTCCATTTTTGTACTTTATCTAAAAGTAACCTTATATTATGCTCTTTTTGTGTTTGTTTCTATTCTATTGAAAATATTATGTTTGTGAGTTTCATCCATATTATTCTGTAGGTTATAGATTGTTTATTGTTCTTGCTGTATAGTGTTTCTTTACATGAATACACCACAATTTATTCATTGTTCTACTCTTGATAGGCATTTGAATAGTTTTTAGTGTCTGGCTATTAGAAACATTGCTGATATGAACATTCTAGACTATGTCTTTTTGTAAATAGAGGAATTCATTTATTTTTGCTATATATCAAGGAATTGTTGAGTCATAGGACTTGCAAATGCTCAGCTTTGTAAATACTGACAAATTATTTTCCAGTGTTGTACTGATTTGCATCATGACCAACAATGTATGAGCGCTCCAATTGCTCCATATCCTT
>NW_007853143.1:0-653 GCF_000696425.1 Galeopterus variegatus
AATATACACCTGAGTTTAGGATTTGGGAATTAAGGATTTGGGGATCTTATACTGTTTCTCTTCTATTTAATATAACAAGTAATTAGCCTTACCACTTTTAGCAAAAGCTAAATGATCATATCTGTTGAGATCTTTTGCAATTATTCGATAATTTGTCCAGAATAGGTCACTTTTACTGAAACTTATTTAATTATACAGAGATAATATCTTGGGGAAAAAAGCCAGAGGGTAGTTTCTAATATATGCATATTTTGGCACTTTTAAGTGGCAACAGATAAAGTTGCAGTTTCTTAAATTGTAAACTGAAGGACATGTTATGCAAATGCTAAACTGAATAGGACAGAAATTTGAACATAATTCTAATTATTTGATCAGTGCTTAAGTGTAGGGAGCAAAGCTGGGAATGTAAACGAAAAGGAGTAACATTTAAAATTTCTAATGTGCTATTCTCTTTTGCCTTCCCGAGGTCTCTGACCTAAATTGCCCTAGCCATGTAATTAGCTGGAGGATGGGCATGGGAATGTGGGCAGAGATTACACGTTAGGGAAGGAAGATCAAGAATACACCAAGAACATGTTCAGGCTCCATTATCTTATTATAAGATCATTAGGCAGGATATAGTGTTGGGATTCTGCCTTGAGAGAGACTTTTCC
>NW_007853144.1:0-653 GCF_000696425.1 Galeopterus variegatus
TCCTACTTGAAAGAAAAATAGCTTATAATGAACTTTTCCTGCCTAGGCCCCCAAATCCAGGCTGAGGTAACCAAAGCAACTCAGCCCACTGTAATGATGCAAGCTCAGTGCAACTGGAGTCACTGGGCATGAGGGAGCCATGGAAGAAGGGTGAGTCCGCCAAGTGACTCTGACCCCAGTCTTGCCTGGTCCCCCTGCTTACGCTGCTCCTCCAGATTCTGGTGCCCCTTAGACTGCAGACTCACATGCATGTGGGGGCTGGGGAGATGCTTGCAGTGTACTAAGAGGGCCTGGTGTGAGACAACAAAAGGCAGCAGACACTTGGCATCAGTGTCAGGAGTTAAGAGGGATTGATGGGGATTGTGGCAAGACGCAGCCCACATGCCACCCTCTGATGAGGCAGCTCTACTCAGCTCCAGCCTTTCGTTGTCCTGTGGGAAAGTGGCCTCAGTGTGGCCAGACCATTCTGATTTTTTTTATAAGAGGCCAGAGATCCAGTGTTCGGGCGACCTTCATGCGTATGACACACCACATCCACAGGCTCTGTGCCCACAGATTGACTGGACCGCAGTTGCATATTTTTCCAAGTTGTAAACAGAAGATTGACCCCTTGCCTGTGTCCTTTTTCTCTCCAGGGCATTACATTTACGTGG
>NW_007853146.1:0-653 GCF_000696425.1 Galeopterus variegatus
TGATGAGTTTACTTAGATAGATTATCTTGCTCTGATGAGTTTACTTAGGTCGATGAGCTTGCTGTGATGTGTTTTCTTAGATTGATTATCTTTCTCTGATGAGTTTACTTAGATCGATGTGCTTGGTCTGTTGACTTTACTTAGATCGATGTGCTTTGTGTGATGAGTTTACTTAGATCGATGTGCTTAGTCTGATGAGTTTACTTAGATAAATGAGCTTGGTCTGATGAGTTTACTTAGATCGATGATCATGGTCTGATGAGTTTACTTAGATCCATGAGCTTGGTGTGTTGATTTTACTTAAATCGATGTGCTTGTTCTAATGAGTTTACGTAGATAGATGAGCTCAGTCCGATGAGTTTATTTCCATCGATGAGCTCTGTCTGGTGAGTTTACTTAAATGTATGAGCTCGGTGTGATGAGTTTACCTGGATCGATGTGCTTGGTCTGATGTGTTTACTTAGATCGATTAGCTTGGTGTGTTGATTTTACTTAGATCGAAGGGTTTGGTCTGTTGAGTTTACTTAGGTAGATTAGATTGCTCGGATGAGTTTACTTAGATCGATGAGCTTAGTCTGATGAGTTTACTTACATCGATGAGTTTGGTCTGATGAGGTTACCCAGATCAATGAGCTTGGTCTGATGAGGTTACT
>NW_007853147.1:0-653 GCF_000696425.1 Galeopterus variegatus
CTGGCAGGCTAACAGTACGGATGGCATCAAGGGTCTCCCAGCCCTCGGGCCGCTGAGGATACGGTGGATCAGCGAGAGGCACCCGAGAAGGATCCAAGGTCCTAAGGAGCATGAAGTCAGGGTATTTACTGCCCTGGCTCCATCCCACCAGGCCACTCTGGGTTGGTGCACCCATTTAGCAAAGGCCATGCTCCTTCCAGTGACTCTCTCTGGGTTTAGGAAAAGGTTCAGGTCTAGGGGTGGTAAAGGGTTCTTGCTTTTGGTCTCCCAGGTATATTTCTCTACTATCTCTAGTTGGTGCCTTTAAACCCTGCTCATACCTTTGTAAATAACTCCTTTACTAAACTCTCTTTCAGATTGAGGTGCCAATAGTTTCCACTGAGATCCTGACACTCCATCCTTGACTTCTCCAGTTTTAGTGGAGTTTTTGGTGTAATGGTAATGCAGGATTGTCGAAATCCTTAGTGTCACTTGACAGGGACACCTAGAAAGTGAGGAGCACCAGGCTGGGAGTCAGGACACCGAGGCTCTAGTCGCATCTTGGCCCATGAGTAGCTGTGTGACCTCAGGCAAATAAAAATCCTGCTGGGCACTGATAATTCTGATGCAAGGACTTTCTGGCCTAAGAATAGAGGGTAGTGGTATCTGCACAT
>NW_007853148.1:0-653 GCF_000696425.1 Galeopterus variegatus
TCTCCAGCACTGAAGTTGAATTAAAAGAAGAAACTGCAGCAGAGAAATTAATTCTCCATCTCAAATTCAGTTCCTAAACAACAGAATTTAAGTTCTGAATTTTTTCCTTACAGATTATCAATGAGTTTATAATAGAAAAATAAAATTAATTTCCTTCAGTTGTCATCCTATTTGATGTAAGCCTAGTTCTTTTCCATGTGATTTTTTTCCTCTTCCGTTTTTTTAATCATATTTTATTTTTTTTAAATTTCATTTCCTCGATCTTTTTATTTTCCCTTTTTGCCTCCCAGTTTATCAGAATTATTGCCAGTATTTTATGCCCTTAATTTTTATTTAATGAATAGACTTGATGTTTTTAGAAGAGTTTTAAGTTTACAGAAAATTTGAGCAGGAAGTGCAGACTTTCCATATGACATTTCCCTTTCCCCAGTTTCCCCTATTATTAACATCTTGCATTGGTGTGGTACATTTGTTAGAATTAATAAGCCAATGTTGATACACTACTATTAAGTAATATCCCTAGTTTACATTAAGTATCAATTTTTGTGTTGTATATTCTATGGGCTTTAACAAATGTATAATGACATGTATCCACCACTATAGTATCACAGAATAATGTCACTGCCCTAAAAATCCCCTGTGCTCCATCCCTC
>NW_007853149.1:0-653 GCF_000696425.1 Galeopterus variegatus
TTTCTGCTAATATGAGTGTAATCAGGAAAACTGTGTGTGGTACTTAAAAGTTATGTATTGGTTTAAACTCCATTAAGTAGCTCTTCTTTTTTTAACTTAAGAAAAGGGCTATCTGAAACGATGTTAAGATGTCATATTAGATTCTAAGAGGGCAAACAAAATTATTATTATTATTTTTTGTCTTTTGACTTTTTCCGTGTCCGGCAACGGATCGCAACCCTCAGTGTTGCCCCCGTACCGGACCGGGGACCGGCAACGGGATTGCAACCCTCGGCATTGCTCCCGCGCCTCGCTCAGCCAGTGAGCGGGAACCGGTCCGCATGTGGGATCCGAACCCTCGGGCGGGAGCGCCGCCGCGCTTCCCAAGCGGCGCACTATCCAGTGCACCACCGGGCCGGCCCCCAAATTATTTTTTGAATGTATTATAACTATCATTTAGCTTTGGGTGAGTTAAAATTGTTTTGTATGCTTGCTGTCCATGCTGTAGAATAAATTGGCGTGTTTTGTATAACGTATAAGCTGTGTATTATGCCTATTGATTTCAGCTCAGTAATGTCTAAATACATGCTTGTTTTCATGATGGGTGGTAGTGTAGAGTTGGAGCCTGAGTTCCAGTCCCACCTGCCTGGGATAGTTATGCAACAATACATCCA
>NW_007853149.1:5948-6169 GCF_000696425.1 Galeopterus variegatus
CCAGACCTTTGATGTGCTTGAACACATATATACATATACATATGGTACTTTTGTGTGTGTGGGGGGGGGGTAATTTTTATTTTACTTTATCAATATACAATGTAGTTGATTTTCATGTGCCTTTACCAATTCCTCCTTTTCCTTTCTCCCTCTTCCCCCTCCCCCCATCAATATCATATCTGTTCACTTGTCTTAACAAGTTCAAGGAATTGTTGTGATTG
>NW_007853150.1:0-653 GCF_000696425.1 Galeopterus variegatus
TTTTATATATAGATTACTTTTTAAATCAAATTGCATTACATTACTTGCCTTACATTTGAGGAGTTTTTCCTATATAATAACTTTAAATTTATTAACAAATTTTTAACTTACTTTGATTAACTTCTTGGTTGGGGTGATTTTTATCATCACCAACAGCCTTTTAAAACTACAAACCACAGCTTCCTCTTTTGGAGCACTTCATTGTATTTCAACTCGATCAGTTGAAATAAATCTTTCAAGGGTCTTATTTCTGTAAATGTTTATGGAACTTATTGCTTTGTGGTTTCAAACTGAAATTTTTCTTCATATTTAATTATTTCCTTAGGTCAGTACCCAGTGCATGACTATAATTGTTTTTTTCTCAAAACTTCACAGTCTTTCAGATGTCATTACATTGATTCCTGGAAGTTAGTTTTACAAACCAGGACTCTAAAGTAAGCCTGAAAAAAAAATATTCCTGAAAAAAAAATTTCTTAGACTTTTTGGATTTTTTACTTATCTATATTTTTTTAGAATACAACAAATAATTTGTGTGATTTCTCATTTCATAAATTTTTGACTAGCATTTTGTAAGTCCATTGAATTTATATTTATTACTATTTAGTAGACCCCAAAATAATTTAAACTATCTTTTTCGTATTGCTTCTGTTCTA
>NW_007853151.1:0-653 GCF_000696425.1 Galeopterus variegatus
TTAGGTAAGACTGAATAACACCTTTCTGAGAAGTGTTAGATGGATTTCATTTTCTGGTTTGCCCCCAGTGCCTCTCACATTGGCTTTGTTCGTATATTTCTGACATTTACTCATAAGAATAAATAGATTGTTTAATCTTTCTGGATTTCCTTCTCAGTGACCAACCAAGAAAAGAAAAACTTAAATGCATCATTTTAAGCCCTCAAGCCCCTGGTTATAACTGCAAAGACTGATGAGAAACAAACAGACTTTTTTTTTTTTTTTTTTGCTTAGTTCTTTAACCAACTGATGTGTTTACTATTTATTGTGTCTCATATATGTAACTACAACCTCTGCCCTCAGATCTCATGAACTAGAACAACACGACTGAACTAACCTCAGCTCCATTGACATGTGGGGAGGGATAATTTTTGTTGTGGAGAGCCAACCTGTGCGTTGTAGGATGTTAGTCAGCATGCATATCCTCTACCCACTAGATGCCAGCACCACATCCCACTCCAGCATGCCAACCCAAAATATTCCCAAACATTGCCAAATGTCCATGGGGAGCAAAATCACCCCTGGTTTCAGCATCTATTGAGATGATCATATAGTCTTTGTCCTTGAACTTGTTGATGTGATGTATCACATTTATTGACTTTTGTATGTTGAAC
>NW_007853152.1:0-653 GCF_000696425.1 Galeopterus variegatus
TAGCCCTGGTCATAGTAGATTTCTAGTTTTGCATTTCAGGGTTTTACCCTACGAGGTCTCATCCAATACAAAAGCCGTGCTCTCCCTCTTAGAGAGAAAAAAGTGTGTTCATTTGGTGTGGAGGACGTTTTGTAAATGCAGAATAAAACATAGGGAAGGATAGTGTCTCAATTCGTTTTGGGCTGCTATAACAGAATACCTGAGACTGGGTAATTTATAAAGAACAGAAACTTATTTCTCCCAGTTCTGGAGACTGGGAAGTCTAAGATCAAGGCAACAGCAGGTTTAGTGTCTGGTGAGGGCTGCTCTCTGCTTCAAAGATGGTGCCTTATTGTTGCGTCATCCAGCAGGGAGGGATTCTGTGTCCTTACATGGCAGAAGGTACAATGGCAAGTGAGCCTAATGCTGGGTAAAGCCTCTTTCACAAGGGCTTTTATCTTATTCACAAGGGAGGAGCCCTCATGACCTAATCACCTCTTGAGGGCCCTGCCTCAATACCATCACATTGGCTGTTAAGTTTCAACACCTGTGTTTTGGAGGGGACACATTTGAACCATAGCAGGTAGCATATAAATTAAACTATTAACAGCAGTTAACTTTGAGGACTGGGATTGGAAGAGACTGGTGTGAGAAGAGAGAAAATTTCACTTTAC
>NW_007853153.1:0-653 GCF_000696425.1 Galeopterus variegatus
AAAAAAAAAGATGAAAGGATTGCACCAAAGGAATTATAAAAAATTATAAATAAACCCTTGCTTCCTTTTTTTTTCTTTCCAAGAGCCAGTTGTTAAACAGTTACCAGCACACCACTGTATCTTTACACCTGTTTAATCCTTTGATTCCTATATTAACACACTTTGGACTGCTCATTTTAAATCAGAAGACATAACTTTAAAGTTTGCTTTCACTACTATTTGATATTGGACAAAGTCACTCAGTAGTGCAACCCTCGGTTTGCTTCACCTATTTCCTGCAGATAATACCAATTTGACAGATTGGTTTATGCACAAATCAAATTACCACATATGAAATTTATGTGTAAATCATAAACTGCAATAGGGAGGAAAAGTTCTGTAATTTTAACATTTCATTTTAACTTTTTTAAAAATTAAACATTATAGATACTTAATTTTAAAATGCCATTTCAGAAAAAAATACTCTTTTACCAAACTATGAATTGTGCAGCGCAGAAGACATTGCCTTTATCTTTTGCATAAATAAAACATTATGCTATTGATTTGAGTATTAAAACAAGCGCCGCAAATAGGATGTTCTCTTAGTGGTGGAATATTAAATCTGAAAGCACTGAAGTCACTGGATAATTTAATCATGGATTTTTAGTTCTATG
>NW_007853154.1:0-653 GCF_000696425.1 Galeopterus variegatus
CAAATATTGACATGTTGGTTAACATTCAACAACCAGCTTTCTGGGAAGAAAAAGCCTGGTTCGTAGTATTTGATTACTTCCGTGGTGTGAATACTCCTACTGATTACAGCTGCCAGTGTGAGGTCACTGAGAAAGTGAGGCACACAAGCTGGTACCAACCAGCTACAGCACGCCCCTGTCTATAAAGTACGCTGAATTTCTGTTATCTCCTTGAAATTAAATTCCAAGGATTATTGAGTGTCTTTGCTTTGTGCTGCTATAACAGAATAACACAGACTGGGTAATTTACAAATAATAGGGAAGGCCAGGATCAAGGTGCCAGCATCTGGCGAGGAACTTGTCACGGCATCCTCACATGGTGGCAAGCAGAAGGGCCAGAGAAGACAAACATTGTGCCCCCACGTGGCAGAAGAGCGCAAGAAAGGGAACCCACTCCGGCAAGCCTTTTTTAGTGGCGTTTAGCATTCATCTGAACACTTCCCGTTAAGCCCCACCTCCCAACACTGCTGCGTTGGAGACTAAGTGTCTAACACACGAATTTTGGGGACACATTTGAACCATAGCACTGTGTCACTTTCATAAACTACCATTTTGGGGCCGGCCCAGTGGCGCACTGCTATAGTGCGCCGCTTGGGAAGCGCGGTGGCGCTCCC
>NW_007853155.1:0-653 GCF_000696425.1 Galeopterus variegatus
TTCCAGGAACGATTAGTTGGGATTGATTAGTTATCCTAGATCGATTAGCTTGGTGTGATTAATATTCCTATATTGATTAGGTTGGTCTGATTATTTTTCCTAGATTGATTAGCTTGGTCTGATTAGTTTTCCAAGATCGATTAGCTTGATCTGGTTATATTTCCTTGATCGATTAACTTGGTCTGATTATTTCTCCTAGATCGATTAGCTTGGTTTGATGAGTTTACTTAGATCGATTAGCTGTGTCTGATGAGTTTACATAGATCGATGTGCTTTGTCTGATGAGTTTACTTAGATTGATGAGATTGGTGTGATATGTTTACTTTGATCAACGGGCTTGGTCTGATGAGTTTAGTTAGAGGAATGTGCTTGGTGTGATGAGTTTACTTAGATCGATGGGCTGTGTCTGATGAGTTTACATAGATCGGTGAGCTTGGTCTGATGACTTTACTTAGATCGATTGGCTTGGTCTCGTGAGTTTACTTAGATCGATTAGCTTGGTCCGATGAGTTTACTAAGATCAAAGGGCTTGGTCTGATGAGTTTACTTAGATTGATGAGCTTGGTGTGATGAGTTTATTTAGATCGAAGGGCTTGGTCGGATGAGTTTACTTAGATTGATGAGCTTGGTGTGATGAGTTTACTTAGATCGAA
>NW_007853156.1:0-653 GCF_000696425.1 Galeopterus variegatus
TGCTCAGTGCTAGAGTGCAGGACTTGGCAGGGATTGTTTTTAATGAAAGCTTGTTATGTGGGTGGATTTAGTAAAGAAATTACACTGTAGTACTAGGCATAATTTAATGTACTTTTTATGTGGTATTTGAGCATTTTTACGTGAGTGTGACCTCCCCCACCCCCATCCCAAGGGCTTTATCATAATAGGTGAATGAGATATTTCCTAAAACCATTTAAGATCTATGGTAATTTAGAAGCAAACCTATTAGATAGTGTCCTGCTTATTTATGTTATTCCTCAAATAGTGCATCTAATCACTGTACATGATCCCCCCAAATCTCACTTTCACTATTCACTTCCATATCTATTGTTGTTGCTGTTATTATTATGATCCCTTCTTCCCCATGCTACCTCACTCTCATCTCTTGCCACGTCAACAACAGCAACACAGACTTAGAAGAAGGTGGCAACACTGAGATTTTGAGAGTCCATCTCCTCTACTCACTGCAGTCTAATGTGGGAGGGAGGGCAGGGAGGTGGTCTTTTATCTCTCTCCATTCCCAGTGGGTCTGCCCATTTTGAATGTTCTGTGAATTTCTTCTGAGTGATTGCTAATGACCAATGAAAATAGTTCAAGGTGGGCAGCATTTGGTAAAAGCAAAGCGAGCTGAG
>NW_007853157.1:0-653 GCF_000696425.1 Galeopterus variegatus
ACTTTGGCACGTGAGTTCATAATATTTATCATCCAGTGAGACCACACACACACACACACACACTGACCTCATAAAAAGAGTAAACAATTAGGCTAGGATTGTCTTTGGGAATGCAGACCTGCTACATATCCATCAGTTTCTCCATGTCTCCATGGAATAATGAGGAAGTGAGGGGAATATATCTCTTCTTTTGAAGACTTGTGACTTACAGACTTTCCCCAAATCCCAGTATTTAACATAAAATACGTGGTGTGGTGTCTGCCTTCACTTTAACATAAAATATGTGGTGTGGTGTCTGCATTCACCTTCTTCATTGTAATAAATAATTGAAGTGGCTGTGACTTCTATGACTTTGTCAGACTTACAGAAACATCCTAAGGGATCATGTTCTTAGTGGGGGTATATTGTTCACAGGTACAGACATTACCGTCTCACCATCAGTGTTACTCTGGACATTCAGAAAATATAGAGAAACAGCCTAGGTTACAATAGTAATAGCAAAGTGAAAACAGAAACAGCATAGGTTACAATAGTAATAGCAAAGTGAAAATTGCCAGGCCGGGCCAAGACCAGCTGAGAAAATTCCCTTGAAAATAACTGATGTTCTTGTATTTCTTTTACAATTCATTGATTTGCATTATATAAAAATAAAG
>NW_007853158.1:0-653 GCF_000696425.1 Galeopterus variegatus
CAGAACAGTTGTGAAGATGGTAGTTACCATATATTCCACAGTCAATCTCCCCTATTTTTAATATCTCACGTTATAATATATTTCCTAGTGTTAATAAACCAGTAGTGATGTAATACTAACAGAAATTCATTCTACGTAAAAGCACATCACCAACTCCAAGATCATCTAGATTTTCTTGTATGTATTCTTCTAGAAGTTTTATAGTTTTTCTTTTATATTTAAATATGTGATTTACTATGACAATTTTTGTGAAAGATGTAAGGCTGCGTTCATTTTTTTGTGGACATCCAAATTTTCCAGCACTGTTTATTGAAAAGGTTTTTCTTTTCTCATTGAATTGCCTTTACTTCTCTGTCAAAGATCAGTAGACTATATCCATGTGGGCCCACTTCTGGGCTCTTTACTCTGTTTAATTGATCTGTATGTTTATTCTTTCACCAATTCCACACTGTTTCCATTACTATCTTGATTAAGTCTCAAAATTGAAGAGTGTGATTTATTCAACTTTGCTCTTCTTCAGTGTATTGTTGGCTATTCCAGGTCTTTGGCCTTTCCTTGTAAAGTTCTGAATCAGTTTATTGAT
Organism: Galeopterus variegatus; assembly: GCF_000696425.1. Taxonomy (NCBI): domain Eukaryota; kingdom Metazoa; phylum Chordata; class Mammalia; order Dermoptera; family Cynocephalidae; genus Galeopterus; species Galeopterus variegatus. The sequence continues at coordinate 584 of NW_007853158.1, forward strand.
ACCTACGAAACAATTCAAACAGCTTGTTTGAATTGTAATTGGTATTCTATTCAATCTATAGATCAAGTTA
>NW_007853159.1:0-653 GCF_000696425.1 Galeopterus variegatus
TTGAAACTCATGCAAAACTGCCCTTATTTGATGAGAGGAATGAGCCGAGCATTGTTGTGATGGAGAAGGACTTTCTGGTGAAAGTTTCATAGGTGTTTTTCTGCTAAAGCATTGGCTTTCTCAAAACACTCTCATAATAAGCATATGTTATCCTTCTTTGGCCCTCCAGAAAGTCAGGAAGAAAAATGCCTTGAGCATCCCAAAGAACTTTTGCCATGACTTTTTCTCTTAACCAGTCCACTTTTGCTTTGACTGGACCACTTGCACCTCTTGGTGGCCATTACTTTGATTGTGCTTTGTATTCGGGATCACACTGGTAAAGCCACATTTTATCTTCTGTTACAGTTCATTGAAGAAATTCTTCATGATGTTGATTCCACTTGTTTAAGGATTCCATTGAGATCTCTGCTCTTGACTGCAGCTGATCTGGGCACAACAGTTTTGGCACCCCATGGAGTGGCAAGTTTGCCCATCTGTAATTTTCAGTCAGAATTGTGTAATGTGAACCATTGAGATGTCTATGGTGTTTGCTATTATTTCTGCTGTTAATTGTTGGTCCTCTTCAACTAGGGTATGAACAAGATTAATTTTTTCCTCACAAGTTGATGTGGATGATCTGCTGCTGCAAGCTTCACCTTCAACATCATCTCATC
>NW_007853160.1:0-653 GCF_000696425.1 Galeopterus variegatus
ATCTACGTTCCTGCAGTTGTAGACAGGGCAGAAGCCCTAAACTACGTCCCTCAGAACATGGCTGTGAAATTAAATTAGATCACACCCATCAAAGTAATTTTAAAATTATATAATGCTATATTTAAGTAAGATATTCTTTTTTTTTCCTTTTTGTCTTTTTTCGTGACTGGCAAAAGGATCGCAACCCTCGGTGTCGCGCCCGTACCGCGACCGGCAATGGGATCGCAACCCTCGGTGTCGCGCCCGTACCGCGACCGGCAATGGGATCGCAACCCTCGGTGTTGCGCCCATACCGCAACCAGCAATGGGACTGCAACCCTTGGTGTTGCACCCGCACCGCGCTCAACCAGTGAGCGGACCGGTCTCTATATGGGATCCGAACCCTTGGCGGGAGCGCCGCACTCTACTGAGTGCGCCACCGGGCCGGCCCTAAGATATTCTTAATAAACTCCCTTAGGGCTTTATAATGCTATTACGGATTAGATTAATTGCTACAAAAATTCCAAACTATTTGAAAATAAGTCCCTCCCCCCACCTTTTTTCCTGATGGCTGGCTGGTATGGGGATCTGAACCCTTGACCTTGGTGTTATAACGCCACACTCCAACCAACTGATCTAACCAGCCTGATCCTGTTCCTTATGTTAGATAAAGA
>NW_007853161.1:0-653 GCF_000696425.1 Galeopterus variegatus
AAATAATTTTATATAAATGCAAACAAACAAACAAACAAAAAAGGAAATGTTTGCCCTCTATTGTTGTAGGACTCCGGCATGACATGTATCATAAATGCTGAAGGAAAGAAAGTAGATGACAGTAGTATCTCAATTCAATGCCCTGAGCTTCTATTATCTTTAACATGCTTGTTCTTAGAAAGAATATCACAAAAATAGAGAAAATTTGTCTTTGTTCTGTTTCCCAGAATCTTCCTGAAATGGGATCAAATGATGAGAAAGCTAAATGCAAGGCACCGTTCCCTTCCCCTTTCCTCTCTCTTCCCTTCAGCTACCACACCATCCCAGAGAGCCAGGTTCTCACAGACACAGCTTTGCAGGCTTTGGGTCCCTCTGCTGGAAACAATGGATGCAATGCACTGGCGCCTCTCCTGAATCATTCCTAATCACCTGGCTCTCCTAAGCCCTTGTAGTGACACATGTAGATAAGATCTTCAAAAGCACGGTCAGATGCAGAGGGTATCAAAAGAACGCCATCCGATAGACTTGATGCCTTTCTCATCACTGGGGTGTTAAGCTGTGGGTGCTTTCTTCCTTGTGTACAGATGTATTAATTATCTGGCTTTTAGAATATTCTTACTTGAATAAGAGAAGTCCACATTATACATATACCA
>NW_007853162.1:0-653 GCF_000696425.1 Galeopterus variegatus
GCAAACATTTATATAATCAGCAACTACTATGTAGCAGACCATGTGTTGGAGCTGTGAAGGGCAGAAATGAAGGATAGAACTGTTAGTACACCTGAAATGCTCATAGTTCTGCATGGGAGCAGACATTTAGGCAGATAATTAAGCCTCACTGGGAAAGGGGCTCTAATTGGAGAATGTTACCCAGAACTGTGAGAATAAGGCAGGAGGGAGATGCAGAAGACCCCTAATTGAGATTATATTTGATTTGGGGCTGGGAAGCTGTGCAGAAATTCTCCAGGCGAACAGGTGGAAGTGAAATCCTAGCCAGGCAAAACATTATGTGCAAGGGCACAGAGGCAGTTAGGGGGCGGGTGTCTATGTGGCTAAAGAAACAGTTCTGGAGGATTGATGGCTGATGAAGCTGGGAAACTATGTTGGGTACCAGACATGTCAGGTTTGCCACAGGACCATAGAAATGGGTCTTTTTCACCCTTGCAGCATCAGCTCCCAACCTAGCACAGTTTGACTGAATGAATGAATGTGTGCGTGTGGGTGTCACAACTTAAAAAATAAAAAAGAAAAGAAAAGAAAAGTGATATGTTTTGGGGGAACTAAAGCATATCACTGCTCATGCCTTTATCATCTTTGGTCTCCCCAGCTCTTCTCCCATCCTG
>NW_007853163.1:0-653 GCF_000696425.1 Galeopterus variegatus
GTATAGAGAGAAAATCTGAATAGACCAGTAATGAGTAGAGAGAATCAGGAATATAAAGTCTCCCCTCAAAGAAAAGCTCAGAACCTGATGATGGCTTCACAGCTGAATTAAATCAAACATTTAAGGAGAAATAGCACCAATCCTCCTCAAACTCTTCCAAAAATTTGAATAGGAGGAAACACTTCTAAACTCATTAAATGAAGCCAAGATTACCCTGATACGAAAGCCAGATCAGAAGACTACAAGAAAAGAAAATGACAGGGCAATAACCCTGGTAAACATAGATGCAAAAGTCCTCAAGAAAATACTAGCAAACTGAATTCAAAAGATCAGTTAAAAGTGCATTTACTGTGATCGAGTAGGATCTATCCCGGGATGCAAGAATGTTCAACATACATAAATCAATAAATGTAATACACCACATTAGTAGAATAAGTGATAAAAATTATTTCATCATCTCAATACATGCAAAAAAAAAAAAAACATTTGACAAAATTTAGCATCATTTCATGAAAAAATTTCCCAACAAATTAAGTATGGAAAGAATGTACCTCAACGTAATAAAGGCTATGTATGCCAAACCCACAGCTATCATAATATTCAATGATGAAGTGCTGAATGATTTTCCTCTAAGATCAGAAACAAGACAATGA
>NW_007853164.1:0-653 GCF_000696425.1 Galeopterus variegatus
CTAAGTAAACTTATCGGACAGTGCTAATTGATCTAAGTAAACTCATCAGACCGAGCTCATCTATCTGAGTAAACTCATCGGACAGTGCTAATTGATATAAGTAAACTCATCAGACCGAGCTGATCGATCTACGTAAACTCATCAGACCAAGCACATCGATCTAAGTAAACTCATCAGACCAATCCAATCGATCTATGTAAACTCATTGGACTGAGCTCCTCTATCTAAGCAAACTCATCCGACAAAGCTCTTCGATCTAACTAAACTCATCAGACCAAGCTAATCAATCTAAGTAAACTTATCAGACTAAGCTAATCTATCTATGTAAACAAATCAGACTGAGCTCATCAATCTAAGCAAACTCATCAGACCGAGCACATCGATCTACGCAAACTCATCAGACCAAGCTCATCAATCTAAGTAAACTCATCAGACCGAGCACATCGATCTACGCAAACTCATCAGACCAAGCTCATCAATCTAAGTAAACTCATCAGACCGAGCTCATCAATATAAGCAAACTCATCAGACCGAGCACATCAATCTAAGTAAACTCATCAGACCAAGCTAATCAATCTTAGTAAACTCATCTGACAGTGCAAATTGATCTAAGTAAACTCATCAGACCGAGCTCATCGATCTAAGTAAACTCA
>NW_007853165.1:0-653 GCF_000696425.1 Galeopterus variegatus
TTAACTGTGTCCCAGAGCAAAGCTCAAAAATATTTAAAAAATAAAAATACACCAAATCCAATAAGGCTAAATTCACAATGTTTGACATCCATAAAAAAAATTACAAAGGAAACTACTCAAAGCTGGACAAAAAGCCACCCAAAAGAATTAAAGGGAATAGTGCTCACACAGGGCTAGGAATAGTGCATGTTCTCACCAGTCAGATCAGGAAACCTCATAATTCATGGGGCATCGGTAGAACACTCAGGAAGTTCTTGCCTCAGTAGTGGGGAATAAATGCTATTCTGTTCCCACCTAACTCATCTTAAATAAAAACCCAAAAGGGTAAACTGTATCCAAGTACTTTAATCACATCCTAGAACAAAGCTAAAGACTATTCATAGGAATACAAAAATATCCAGCACCCAATAAAGTAAATTTTGCAATGTCTGGCATCAAATCAAAAAATTTTAGACAGGCAAAGAAGTAGTAAAATACAGCCAATAATGAGATAAATCCACCACTCAAAACTGACCCAAACTAACAAAGATGTTAGAATTAGCAAAAAAGAACATTAACACAGGTGCATTAAGGACATTAAAACAGAGTATTCCAGGGCCGGCCCGGTGGCGCACTGGAGAGTGCACCGCTTGGGAGCGCGGCGGCGCTCCTGC
>NW_007853166.1:0-653 GCF_000696425.1 Galeopterus variegatus
TCACCCCAGGAATGCAAGGTTGGTTCAACATACACAAATCAATAAATGTGATACACCACATCGATAAAATCAAACACAAAAACCATATGATCATCTCTATAGATGCTAAAAAAGCACTTGACAAAATTCAACATTCACTTAGGATGAAGACTCTATAAATTGGGTGTAGAAGGAAAGTATCTCAATGCAACTAAAGCCACATATGACAGACCCACTGCCAATATCATCCTGAATGGAGAAAAATTGAAAGCCTTTCCCTTAAGAACAGGAACAAGACAAGGATGCCCACTCTCACCACTCCTACTCAACATAGTATTGGAAATACTAGCCAGAGCAATCAGGGAAGAGAAGGAAATAAAGGGCATCCAGATTGGAATAAATGAGATCAAACTGTCCCTGTTTGCAGATGACATGATCCTATACATAGAACAGCCTCAAGACTCTACAAAAAACCTCTTAGAGTTAATTAATGATTTTAGCAAAGTTGCAGGATACAAAATCAACATGCAAAAATCAGTAGCATTTCTATATTCTAATAATGAACTGACAGAAAAAGAAATCAAGAAAGCTTGCCCATTTACAATAGCCACTGAAAAAAATAAAATACCTAGGAATAAATTTAACCAAGGATGTGACAAATCTCTATGATGAGA
>NW_007853167.1:0-653 GCF_000696425.1 Galeopterus variegatus
TATGTATTTTATTCTTTTTGATTCTACTATAAATAAAATTATTTCTTTCCTAAATTTTATTCTTGGACAGAGAAAGCAAATAGAAATAGTTTGATTCACTGATCTTAAATATTGCAACCTTGCTAAACTTGATTTTTTAATTCTAATCAAGTCATACAAATAGAGAAAACTTTACTTCTTTCTTTTCAGTCTAGATGTTTTTATTTCATTTTCTTGCCTAACTGTTCTGGCTAAAGCCTCTAGTACAATGTCGAATGGAAGTTGTAAAATCATCTTTGTGTTGTTCCTGATTTCAGGAGAAAAGCACTTGGTTTTTCACCATTAAGTATGATGTTAGTTGTGGGGTAGTTTTTGTTGTTGTTGTTGGTGGTGGTAGTGGTGGTGGTGGTGTGTGTGTGTTTTGTAGATTCCGTTTATCATGTTGAGAGAGTTTCTTTCTAGTTCTAATTTGTTTAATTTTTTTTAATCATAAAAAATGTGGGTGTTTGATTTCCTTATGGCACCTATACTCCTTCTGCTTAAGGTTTAGTTTTCTCTTTTCCATCCAATATCTGAATGTGAAAAGTTAGCTTATTGATTTGGACCTTTCTTCTTTTTTTAAATATAAGTATTTATAATTATAAATTTCTACCTTTGGACTGCTTTCAGTAGTG
>NW_007853168.1:0-653 GCF_000696425.1 Galeopterus variegatus
TAATTAGAAAGCAGTTAAATTCCACTATATTGTACTGATTTTAATTGGCAAGAGTAACCTATAAAGAAAGAACACTGTGGGTGAAAATTAGATTTTATGGTGAAGGGTCTATTTTTCACTCTTGAACTCTATTCTTATTTATCTTTTAGTAACTACCAGGAAAGTTTTACATAAGTCTCTTTACTCAAATGATACTGTATTACAATTTGAATAGGTGAGTGTTCCCACTGGACTGTGAGCCACTTCAGGCAGGGACAGAGTCTTACTTATTTTTATCTCAAGGAACTGGTCCAGTGATGGACATACAGTAGCAATATAATGAATATTTTATGAACAAACTCATGAGTGAATATTAAAACATTGTTTTTCACTAGATATTTATAATTTTAAACTAAAGTAATCCATTTGTAAAGTGAACAATTCAATAATCACATGCTTCAAATAATGCAAGTGAGTTGTTTCTTTCAATTAAATGCTTCATGATGGCTGTGGCAGACTGTATTTTCCAAAGATGGCCTCAAATAACTCCCATCCCACACACCCTTCCATCATGTGACCTTGCCACACCCCCATCCAGTGGTTGAGTCTACTCCTCTACCTCCTGGAATCTGGGCAGGCCCTGTGATTATTTTCATCAAGAAATTATAATAGAA
>NW_007853169.1:0-653 GCF_000696425.1 Galeopterus variegatus
TTTTTCTTAGATATCAAAATTAAGTTGTTATTAGTTTAAGGTATTTATTATAACATTTTTTCGTAAACTTTATTGTAACTATCACATGAAAACTTATAAGAGATACTAAAAACAAACCATAATGTATAGTTAGAGAAAACCACTCGACTTCAAAGGAAGACAGTAAGGCAGGAAAAAAGGATAAACAAAGCAACCAGAAAAAAGTAATAAAATGGCAGTAGCAAGTCCCTATATATCAATAATAATTCTAAACGTAAATAGATTAAATGCCCCAATTAAAAGACACTAAGTGGTTCAATGGATTATATTATAAAACAAGAACCAACAGCATGCTACTTACACAAAACTCACTTCACCTATAAACACACATATTGACTGAAAGTGAAGGAGTAGAAAAGGATATTTCATGCAAACAGAAACCAAAAAAGAACAGAAATAGTTATCCTTAGATAAAATAGACTTCAAGTTGAGGTAAGTAAAAAAAAAGTTAAGGAAGATCATGAGAAAGGGATCAATTCAACAAGAGGATATAACAATTCTAAATATATACACACCCAACACCAGAGCACCCAAACACGTAAAGCGATTACTATCAGACCTAATATGAGAGATAGACTCCAAGACAATAATATTCGAGGACTTTAACACACCAT
>NW_007853170.1:0-653 GCF_000696425.1 Galeopterus variegatus
TGGTTTTCCCAATACCATTTATTGAAGAGATTATGTTTTCTGTGCTGTGTATTCTTTGTACCCTTGTCAAAGATTAATTGACCATATATTCATGGATTTATTTCTAAGCTGTCTCTTCTGTTTCATTGGTCTATATGTCTGTCTTTATGTTAATACCATACTGATTTAATTATTGTAACTTTGTAATATGTTTTACATTTATACATAATATTATGTCATACATTATATATAATATACATATATTTATATTTATACATTGTAATATATTGGGCAAGTTTTTAAATCTTTCAACCCAAATTTCCTCACCTATAAGATGAGAATAATAATCTGTGTTTCAGAGGGAGGTTGTGAGGGTGTATTAGATCCCAGACAGCCAGATACCAACTGGAGCTCCTAACAGTAATTACATAAATGCTATTTCCATTCCCTATTTCTCTGAGGTTTAGGAACAACTAAGAAATCTCCCTCATTGAAATGCCAATTGAGAATAAAAGAACTCTGTCTTAGATTGCTAAAAAAATTCTCCAGGGTGTGGTACTTTCTGCCATAGTTCTTTTCTGTTCCTTAAACACTTCAAAACTGTTCCTACTTGAGACCTTGACCTCTGCCTGGAACATTTTTCCCCATTTTATTACATAACTATGTTGTATTCA
>NW_007853171.1:0-653 GCF_000696425.1 Galeopterus variegatus
ATTTACAGAGCCATTTGTTGGAAAAAATCTGATCAAACTATTATATAGGCATTATAAAGTGTTATTGCCCTGGTTTGTCAGATTTCTTCTGGAATTGAAAAACAATAAGCCGAGAATCATTATTATTCACATAGCACAGTCTGTGGTTTCGCTTTAGAAACATGCTTTTCAAGTTAAATTTTCTTCAAAATGCACCTAGCTAGAAAAAATGAGGGAAAAATGCTAGAGGCAAAGTAAACTTGAGGTTTGAGAAATCTGGCAGTCTATTCTCCAAATATGACTGGGTTTTCCTACCCGTTACATTCTAGAAGGGCTCGCAGTTGGTTTTCATATGTGCATTTATGGATCTATGTATATACCTTGACTTCCTGGATGGCTAAAGTGTGGTACTTTTACTCTTTGTTAACCTTAGGAATAACTGACTGTCAAATTGATTTTGGGCACTATGTGTTGGTTCAATCTCTGAAAGGAGATCCTGAAATAAGAGTCTTGTAATACCAGACATTGGGTTCTAAACAATGCATAAAATTGGCAAATGGGTACATGTGGAATGAATGTTCCACTAACATTTGTGTTCAATATAAAGCATCCAATGCATAGGCTATTACTCATAATCAATATAATGTTTGTGCTGTCTTCATTAATTAAAAAAA
>NW_007853172.1:0-653 GCF_000696425.1 Galeopterus variegatus
CCTGAAAATAATGGAACGGTTGCTAAGCAATGGGGAAATTATACATTCCTCGGGATCTGTGAAAATTCTGAAAGCAACAGTCATTCTGGGAATTGGTATTAGTGTCTCTGGAACCCATCTAAACAAAACGAAGAAAGTGACATGCTCTACCCAATAGTCAGGAGGCGGCAACTTTTTACTTTCCCCTAATTGTGACCCAGAATTTTAAACCCACAATGCAGGTAGAAAATTTTCTATCAAAATAAGATCTGTGCCCATTTATAAACTACAGATACCTAGCAAGTTTATATCACATTTATATTTTAAAAACTATGGTATGAGAGAATGTATTCTTGATTTTAGGAAGTAAATTTTATCTTAGATATTATAATAATATTTTAACTACAGAAATACAGAATTAATGAAAAAGACTTTAATAAAACATAGACACACATTTTAAAAAATAACACAAAGTTTAAAAAATATTTAAATAAATCACCCATAATCCAGCCCTTCCCCAAATGGCCAATGTTAATATTTTAGGAAATGTTTATCTTTTACTTCTTTAGACATATGTAAAATTATTATTTATTATTATTTAACATATTACATGTGCATACTATACACACACATATACACTCATTCAGAATGATATAAATATGTCATTCTTTTTA
>NW_007853173.1:0-653 GCF_000696425.1 Galeopterus variegatus
AAGGGCAGATAACATCTCTCACTTAGAAACCTCAGTTTGCCCCATGAATTATACTGAGAACATTCCTTAAGGCCAACTATTCTACCTGGGGATGCAGGCAAGCCTGGGTTATATGAAAAAAGGATTTTTGCATCCTGAAATGTGTGCTGTAGGAAGAAATAAGAAAGGGAAGGCCAGTCAAATACCAACAAATTGTTGTTTCTCCATTGCGTTAGATCTCCCGTCTGGCACCGAAGGCTGTGAGGATTCTCAATGGTCTGCCTGCCTCCTTGCCAGCAGAGCACAGGTCCCCTCTGCTGCTACAAAGTCTCACATGCTGTTAACTTCTTACATTTGTTCTAAAGTTGGGAGGTCCTGCTATTTATCCTGGATGTCATGACGGCTTCAGATCAGAGTCAGTGATGGCCTCTGGATTCTGACCCTCTATATCTGAATGTGGGGCCCCCTGATCTCTGCCTCTGATTTACAAATGCAAACAGTGTGAACCCAGAGAAATGATCCAGCTCAGAGCCTCCACTGCACAAACAAAAACATTAGACAAATTGAATTCTTAAAAATCTAAAGGTTAACAAGGAAACAATCATTTCTCTCCTGACCCAGAGGACAATGTAAATACATCACTTGACCTTGGTAGTAAAGTTCCTATCAATCAC
>NW_007853174.1:0-653 GCF_000696425.1 Galeopterus variegatus
TCCTTAACATGTATATGGGACCAATTTTCTTTAAAAACATTTTATATCACCCTAAAGAATGCGTGCCTTAAATATCCACTTACTGAATATCTTCCTGACAAATCTGGTGATTAGAACTGTGAACTTGCAGTAATTTAACAATGAGCTAATCAATGATTGCTCAATGTGACAGTGGTTGTTATATCACAGCTGCATCTGTGTGGCTGTCATGGAGCTCACCGTTGTCTACAGTTTTCATCCCCAGATATATTTTAAATCACTGAAAAAAAAAATACCTGTTGATGTGGTTACATGTCATTCAGGGCTATGCTTGGATTATCTGTGTTACCTAGCATCCAATTTACCTATTCTAATTATTAAAACGCTACTCAAAGTAAGAAAAATTTGGAATAGTAATCTACAGCTAAATTTCTTTGATTTTCTATGTGCAAGAAAACACCCAAAGAACATGTCAGAGAACACAGTTTTATTTCCCTCTGCATAGTTTATGGCAAATGCTACCACATCTAATGTACAACAGCTAAAGTGAGTAAAATGCCAAATCATGTTGGAGATTATGTGGTCAGAGAAAGAAAATACAATTCTCAAAAATTCAGTTTTATTTCTCAAAATCCAGCCCCACCCTGTGCCCATTTTCTCCACTCTAATTTCTT
>NW_007853175.1:0-653 GCF_000696425.1 Galeopterus variegatus
ATCTGATTCAGTTTCATCAAATCATTTTCAAATGATATAGCAGAACCATATTGCAACAAATATCTCTTTTAAGAAGGTATTTATACTTTCTTAATCATGGTACCTTGAGATCTTCTTAATCAGAGGTTAAACAATGTCCCTCTAAAATCCAATGTGCACAACTCTAAAAGCTCCAACTAATGTAGTTAGTCTGGTTAAAAGTGACTTCTGACTCCAGGTGCGAGCGTTGTAAAGACTTCCACTGCATTTGCTATTTTGGCAACCCTCCTTAAAAGACTCTCAATGTTTCTAATTAGTAAACTCATTAATCTACAAAACATTGCATGCAAGGATGTATTATTTACTCATACCTTGCATTGTTCAGAAATGACTTATGGAGGTAAGTAATATGGATAAGAAGGTATCTTAATTATAGAAGCACTTAATTATAGACACCTAATTATATGTGTACAAAATAGCACTGACAGAATCAATGTCTTCTAAATGACATCAGGATTAAATGCAAAGGAAAAGCTGAAACATAGAAGTTGTAAGCATAGACTTTATTTCCAGACAGTCCTGGGTTTTTAAGTTCTTCTTGAATGAGCTATGTGAATCTTGGGAAAGATACCTAACTGCTTTCACACTTAGCTTCCTTAACTGTTAAATGTTGA
>NW_007853176.1:0-653 GCF_000696425.1 Galeopterus variegatus
AGTTCTTTAGGGATGGAGTAAATTGCTGGTATCATCATTTATAAAAGTGTCTTGAACTTGATGGAGCTTATGTTGAGAAACAAAGTTGGTATTTTTTATTTCTATCTTTTCTTTTCATTTTTTCCATGAACTTTTTGAAGTCCCCTCATATTATCACATTTGCTTCTTACAATAATTGTAGGGTAACAGAGCAAATAATAATGATTTTTTAATAATAAAAAAGTGCAAACAAAGGCTATAAAAGGTTACCTGAGGCCCTCACAAAGGAAGCACTAGAATCTGGGTTCTGTTGGCTCAATCTAGTGTTCATTTCTATATGACTCTGCTTGATTTTAGCAAAGCATTTGACAATCGTTTGTGATGTACTATGGGCAAGATAGAATAATGTAAGCCACATGAGATTCTAGTTGAAACACACACAGATAGTGAGAACCTCCACATTCAATTCAACAAACATTTATTGAGCACTTACTATGTGCTGTGCTCTCTGCTAGGTCTATAGATACTAGTAAACCAATGCCTATATAGAGATATGTGAAAGACTGATATTCGGTCTAGTCATCTTTTCACCAATGATTTGATTAAAGATATGGAACTTATTTTTAATATAATCTGTGGTTTGCACCCAACTGAGATAAGTAGGTTAAAAAAAA
>NW_007853177.1:0-653 GCF_000696425.1 Galeopterus variegatus
AAAAAAAAAAAAAAAGAAAAAAAAAAAAAAAAAAAAAAACTTGTTTTGTGGCCAAGTACATGGTAAGCTTTTATAAATGTTCTAGAATGCTTGAAAGAAAGTCTGTTCTCTAATCATTGGGAGCCAAGTTCTGTATTCCTTCATTGTGATCATGCTTAATTACCTGTACTGTTATAAATTTCTCAACACGGTTATGGGCTTCTCCATTTTTCCTCATAGTTCTGTACAGTCTTGCTCCCTCTATACATTTACGGCTAGGTGATTGTATAATATTTGGGTTTCTGGAGAGGCCCCCAACAAATTCCTGCCTGGGTCTGAATACATTGGGAAATAAAACAAAAACTAAAGATATAGGTCAAAGTATCACCTGTCTTACTGATTGAAGCTAAATTGGAAGACACACCTTGGTATGAGAGCCAAACGGGCTTGTGAACAGAACCCCAAGAGGGGCAGGTGTCTCCATCAGTTGCAGACAGCCCTAGACCAGGGTGATACTCCCCCAGGAGGAGCCGAGGAAAATTGGGATGCACGCTCCTTGAGCGCAGCTTACTTCCAAGAGGAAAAAGGAGAGAGCAAGGCTGGACCACACACGCCCAGTTCTCACTGCCTATCTACCCATCAGATGAGTTACTCCTCAGGGTGGAGTGAGTCAG
>NW_007853178.1:0-653 GCF_000696425.1 Galeopterus variegatus
TGAACAATGTAGTTCTAGATAAAGGTCAATAAATTTTTTCTGTAATGGGCCAGAAAGTATTTTAGGCTTTGCAGACCATGTAGTCCACAATTACTTGACTCTACTGTTGTAGTGCTACAAAGCCTATAAATATAGACAAATGAATGTGGCTGTGTTTGCCAACACTGTTCCAGATAGCTGAGTTTACTGTAAATCTAGCTGGCAAATAAAACTGACAGGTATCTACACATTATTTTTTAATAGCTATGGTGAACACTGTTGGTTGCTTCCCCAAGAAGGGCATGTGTTTCATTGCCCTTGTCAGAAAGTGATTTAAGAATTGACATGAGTATCAGTGAGTATATGGACAATATAAAGATGATGCACTCAAGCTTGTTTACCGAGAAGAATTTAAAGAAGGCCTTTTTATAAATGTGTGGGCAGTGTTTAAGAAAAGCAACAAATGGGCCAGCCCATGGCTCACTTGGGAGAGTGTGGTGCTGATAACAACAAGGCCATGGGTTCGGATACCTATATAGGGATGGCCAATTAGCTCACTTGGGAGAGCATGGTGCTGACAACACCAAGTCCTAGTAACAAACATCAGGAAAGCTGTTACCATCCTAAGACATGAAAGGGAAAAGGAAGGGAACAGTTACTGGAACCCAGAGAGA
>NW_007853179.1:0-653 GCF_000696425.1 Galeopterus variegatus
GCTGCATGTCACATAAGGAACATAGCTTGTATGAATGCTCCCTGGGAATTATGACTCATAGGTACATTTATAACATGTTTTTATATTCATTAAATTGAAATAGCAGATATGGGGGTTAATTTGGAAAAAGCAATGCCATTCCACCTTTAGATATCTCAAAAGGCAGAATTATCATTTTCTCTTGAGAAGTCATCCAATCCAAACAATAGCAATAACATTTCAAGGAGGAAAGTATGTCAGTTCTTCACACATGGTCAGAAGTTTTGTTGAGGGCACTAATGGCCTCAGTAATTTCGGCCATCACCTTCCAATGTGGTGTTAAATTAAAAACCATTCATCATTCAATGGTATTAACAAACTGTACTAAAATGCTTTTAATTTCATTTCATTTAAATATTTTTTATTAAGTAATGGTGGTCCTCTTTCTAAGAAGACCATTCTTTTCAACCACACTTATGCTTTAGGCATGGAGACATCTATGGGACAGTGATATCAACTGATTCAGCCCTGCCAATCCTTGGGAGAGAGATGCTAGTCTACTGTGCAAAGCATGGTGCTAGGCACTGGGAAGAGACAACAATAAATTGTTTTAAACCACTAGAGTTCTTGTAGAATGGCAGGAAAAAGCAATGGCTACACAATTCTGATTGTAT
>NW_007853180.1:0-653 GCF_000696425.1 Galeopterus variegatus
TTGTGTTATTCACCTTTATATGATCCAAACTATGTCCACTGATCTGTTCAATTCCAACAGGAACGTATTGAAGATTCCCACAGTGATTGCCTTTTCAGTCTGTGCTATCCTGGCACTTTAAGAAGTTTTTGCTTTGTGAATTATCAACTGTGTTGGTTGTTTTATACAGGTTTATGACAGTTACATACCCATGCTTTTTTTCACTATCATATAGTAAGTTATTATATTTTACTATATTACATAGCATCTATTTTTATCTGACTAGTGTATCAGGGGCTTCAAAAAGTTTGTGAAAAAGTAGAACTAAAAGATAATATAAATCTTTCCATGAACTTTTTGAAGCACCCCCCATTTAATGTTGAGTTGCATTTTACTTGATATTGTGCTCTCTGCCTCACTTTCTGTTTGGTTTCCCTCACAAGATATCTCTTTACCAACCCTTTCATTAAACTTTTAAAAAGTCACTTACTTTAAAATAGTCTGTAGCTGGGTTTTTTCCTTTTCCCCTTTGTTGAGTCTCTTTTTAAATCTATTCTGTCTCATTTCTCTTCATTTCTTAGATTCTATTTTTATTTCCATATTTTCTTTTTCTTTGTTGTTTCTGCTTTGCCCAAGTTTCTATTCAATCTACCCACCCTTCCCCTTATTAATTT
>NW_007853181.1:0-653 GCF_000696425.1 Galeopterus variegatus
TTTTCATCAAATTTCTGTGGAAAGATTTGTTATGTAAAATGAAATGTTACATTTTCCAGTTCAGTTAATTTGCAAACTGTTTGAAAAAGCAAAGATTATTTGACCATGTGCAAAGCAAAGCATTAAGAATTTCAACTTATTCTAAAGTCATTTGGACAAGTCATCCTCCTCTTTTAGAGAATTCAGTTAGCTTACATACGTTGTAGTAGATTGTGCTACTTTTTCACAATTCTCCTTCTTTCTCTGCCCTTGTTAAGATTCACCGTGGACATGGTATACTTCCTGAAGCCACTGGCTTTTGGCTTCTTCTTATTGTTTTGACCAATAGAAGGTGCAGAATTAATAATATGCTTTCTAAGCATGGCACTATATGGCAGTGTGTGTTTCTGCTCACCTCTCTTGCACTTGTGCAATGATACAATCATATCACAGATGGAGGCTCCTGTTTCTACCTAAGTCCTAGAATGAGAAGATACCTGCAACAGACCTGTACCCAACCCACAGCCTGCAGCAGACCCACTGCAGTCAGCCCTCAGACCTTGGAATGAGAAGTCAATGTTGTTTGAAGCCTGAAAGTTTGGGCTTTTTGGTCATACATAATTATAACAGAAAAAGTTGACTAATGCAAGTGTCCATGAAAAAATTCAGAATAA
>NW_007853182.1:0-653 GCF_000696425.1 Galeopterus variegatus
ATAAAGTGATTAGCAAAGGACTCCACACACATTGTGCTCAATAAACATTGGCTATCGTAATATCGGTTGTATTTCTTTGTCTCTTCTTGGTAATAATTAATAATGATATTAACACTTAAATAACCTTGCTACATTCCAGGTACTGTTGTAAATACATTACATATATTAACTCATTTAATTCTCACAATAGCCATATAAAGGAATCCAGTTATGAGCCCCGTCTTACAGATGAGCAAATTGAGGGACACAAGGGTCGAGTATCTTGCCCAAGGTGGTAGTGAGTGAGCGGTGGGGCCACATGGGATTCCACTCGCAGTACTAACCCTCACATTACCTCTACCTGCTCACATTTCTAAACTCAGTGCTACAAACCTGAACTCTCAACAGAGACTAATGAGATCACCAACCATCCAAGCATCCATCCACCAGCCCCCTCTCCCAACAGTCTGGGAGAGCCCAGTGCCTCCTGCTTGTCCATCTGGCTGACCACCTCTTTGTAGGTTTAACATCTGCTTAAGCAATTTTACCTGGGCCTTCCGTTTGTTGAAAGGCTTAAACAGAACAACTGCTTAAAGGCCCAGGCACAGTGCTTGGGACACAGTACTTTCAGCCAATATTATTTCCCTGTCATCCTGAACAAGTTGACTTCTCAA
>NW_007853183.1:0-653 GCF_000696425.1 Galeopterus variegatus
TTGTTCATCATTTTCATAGGGACTCTGTTCTCCTGCCTAAACCTCAATTGAAAGTTATTAATGCCAGAAATGGTCCAGGAGAACAGAATGGTGAGAAGTTTGCTCCCACACATTCTTTTCAATGGAATGCCATTCAGCCATGGTATGTTGTTAGCACAATTTATTCAGCCATTCCCTACAGATGGTCTTTTTATTTTTTCTTTTGTCCTTACCAAAAAATGCTGCAATATACATTGATGAGCATATAAGCTTAAGTACTGGTACTTTATTTTTTTCTTAGGGATAGAGTCCCAAAAGTAAGTCTCCTGGGTTGAAAATTATATATATTCTTCATGTTAAAACACAGAGTTACAATGTTTTCCAAAGAGGCTGTCACAATTTACAGTTGCAACAGTAGTGTTTTAGATTAACGTTTTTCCCTTGCTTCCTTGTTGTTAGTAGGTAGGATGATAACTTAGACAAAGACTTATTGGCTATAGTTTTCCTGGTAAATTTATTCAAAAAGCCACTCACATTTATATATATGGATATATATGAATTATGAATATATGTGAATATATATGAACAGCATATCAATAACCTTCAGAAATAATAAAGAAAAAAAGGCCAGTTTTGGTTGCCATTTGTGATTCTCTCTCTCTTTTTTTTTTTTT
>NW_007853184.1:0-653 GCF_000696425.1 Galeopterus variegatus
ACTGCCTTCTCAACCCTCACACAGGAGAAGAGATTGAGTTCTACTCTTAAGATTTTTTTTTCTAAGCTTAGCTCCTTAGCCTCTTACCCCATACAGGTTCAAAATTTTAAAATCTACCAAATGGGAAATAACTATGTGTTCAAGGACATTTAAGTCTATTTATTCAATTATTCTTAGACCAAAAAAAAAGATATTCTCTGATGGTTTTTATTCCCCAGCAGTGTCTTCTCACAGATTCAGTTCTAGCTTCTTCAAGTCAAGGTACACATAGGATCAGTAAGTAACCCCAAATACAAGTGGCTATATATTAGAAATTCCGTTTGTCACTCCTGCTACAGATTTCAGCTCCTGCCTGTTCAGTTTTTTGTTCCTTCTCCTTTTGAATCTTTGATTCCTGAGCATTGGAGATGCTTGAAGATTTCAGTTTGCCTTCTGTGAGTACTGAACAATAGAAACATAAGCCACATATAAAATTTGAAATTTTCTAGTAACCGTATTTTGAAAAGTTAAAAAGAAACATAAAATTTTAAAAATGTATTTTATCCAATTCAATAAATGCAAAATGCTATCATTTTAGTATTTAATATATATTTTTTTATCTTTGAACTAAGTCTTTAAAAATCTGGTATGTATTTTATTCACAGTGCATCTCA
>NW_007853185.1:0-653 GCF_000696425.1 Galeopterus variegatus
TGCTGGGGGGATTCAAAGAGGAACTGTGTGCTGTGGGTCCCTCCCCCGAGGAGCTCACACCTTGGAGTTGCAGATAACTTTACTACACAGATAGCCACAGCACCAGGAGGAAAGTGAGAGATCCAGAGGAGGCCTTATCCAGGGCCACAAAAGCACTCAAAGTGTCCCCACAAGACAATTGAAACTCCTCCTGGGCAGGGCGGGGCAGGGCACAGCTTTGATGTCCCAGCTGATAGACGAGGATTACAGAAGACACGCTTCAGCCCTATACTGAGCACACAGAGTGGGGAGGGGTCCGGCAAAAGGAGGCGGAGTCTCAAAAAAAAAATTACACGCCCTGCGGACCCTCTTTGCAAGGCTCAACAGCCCCACCTAGTGCACACAGAGTGGGAAAATGCCCTGATAGCGAGGTGCAGAACACACATACCTTGCGGGCCAGGCATGGAGGTATCAAGCAGCCTAGTAGATTTCAAACAGATCAGAGAGGTGGCTCCCCACAGACGTCCAAGAGCCGAGTGAAACTCCCTGCCAAAAAGAACAAACACCCAAAAAGAGATACCAGAAATGCAAAACACCAAGAAAGTACACCACTAAAAGTTAATAAATCCCAAACTCTAGATCCTATAGAACAAGAAGCCCTTGAAATGAATGAC
>NW_007853186.1:0-653 GCF_000696425.1 Galeopterus variegatus
GTCCACTCAATCTTGAAAATCCTGGGCTATCAGTTCTGAGAAATGTTGTTTTAGATAATATTTTCCTCCCCAATTTCATTTTTCTTTCTTTTTGGAATTCCTATTTAGGTATTTGGCCTCCTGGACTACTCATCTATTATTTTTTTAAAGTATGTATTTTCTGTAATTTTTCCTTCCTGTTGTTTTGCTTTACTTATAAGAGTTTATCCTAACGTTTTTATTGAATTTCTCCAATTTCTGATTTGAAAGAATATTTTATTCTGATGTTCTTTTTTCTTGTGTGATGCAATGTTTCATTTGTTCTTATTTCATAGATGCAATATCTTTTCTATGCATCATATATATTTTGTAATATCTTTCTTTGCCTCTTCTTTGTGTGTGTGTGTGTATATATATATATATATATAATTTAATATTAGGGATTTTTAAAACATGACTGGTCCTTCTTGGCTTTTTGTTCATACTTATGAGGAGTCAGTGAGACTATTTAGAAGCACAGCATGCACAGACAAAGCCTGGTGAGCGGGCTTCAACCATTGGGTGGTGCCTCAGCTGTTTCACTGGGAAATCTCTAAATGTCAGGATCTGTATGTAAGTCTCTTCTACTGACGTGTTAGTATAATCAGAAAGAAACCCACTAATCTCTAGCCTGT
>NW_007853187.1:0-653 GCF_000696425.1 Galeopterus variegatus
CTCATGACCTAATCACCTCTTAAAGGCCCCACCTCTTAATACTATCACTTGGCCATTAAGTATCAGCACCTGAATTTTGGAGGAGACATATTCAAACCATAGCACTCACCAACATTCATTATTCTGTAATTGTTGTTGGTTTCATTTTTTTTTAATACCCTTATGGGTATAAGTATCTTTTAAGCATTTTTTAAGTCATTCACATCACCAAGTTTGTGGCTGAGCAAATAGTAATAATCAATAAATACTTATGAAATTAAAATGGAAAAGAGCTGAGCTCAGCAGCATCCAAGGAAAGCAGATGTACATTACATGGTGTAATTCCATCTCAAGGGAGCTTGGACTAGAGCCTCTTTTGCTCTCACTTGCAGCTGTGCTAACACAACTTCTATCTTCCTACTTTCTCATTTGCAGTGTTTTAAACTATCTGGACACATTTACAGCACTAGAGTGGGAGATTTCAAGAATGAATATAAAATTTCTTGTGTTTTGCCAGTCAATGAAAGAGTCAACTTTCTGTGGTTATCTTTTTCTATGCTTACATTCTATTGTAGTAAGTAAGTTTACATATGGGCAGTAGATGTGCAGAAAAATAATATCCAAGTTGACCTAGGGGAAAAATACATACATATATATACATATATATATATATA
>NW_007853188.1:0-653 GCF_000696425.1 Galeopterus variegatus
GCATAAACAAAAAGTACTCATTAAACACTAATTATCATGTAATCAAAACCAATTCAATGATGTGCATGTTTTACTATCAACAATGACACATATTTTTAGGCAAAGCATTAAATATAGTGCTGATTGTTTTAGTTTTCTTTTTTTGTTTTGTTATTATGCAAAGAGGCACTATCTACTGCTTAGAATATTGTGACTTTTTAATTGAACAAAAGATTAATATTATCCTAAATATATATAGTATACTTATCAAAATTTTTGTTTTGCAATATTTTTTATTATTTGAAAAATATTCTGAACAATATATACCATCTCATGTACACGAAGGACATTTCTACCTCAGATCCTTTCTATTTTCTGTTAGTTAGACATGGAATGTCTTTTATCCAGATTTTTTAGGCTCATTTCTAAACTACAATCAAGACTTTTCAAATATTGCATGTATCCAAACAGAAGCATGTAGAAATATGAGTGTTACTAAGTTCAACTTTCTTTGACAACCCTATTTGTAATAATAACCCCCATCACTCTGTCTCTTTATTCTGGTTTATTTTTCATGCATCTATAAAGACCTGACAATAAACTACACATCTAGTTATTTCTTGTTTACTTCCAGAGTATCACTCCTGAATCTCACTACTATTCAATGGCAGTGA
>NW_007853189.1:0-653 GCF_000696425.1 Galeopterus variegatus
CATAGAAGCATCATTCATAATAGTCACAAACTGGAAACAATCCAAATGTCCATTAATAGATTATCAAATAAGCAAATTGAGGCATATCCATGTCATGCAATCCTACTCAGCAATAAAGAGGAAACTACAAAGATACACAACAGCACGGGTGAATCTCAAAAATGTTTTGCCAAGTAAAAGAAGTCAGACACCAAAGACTACATGCTATATGATTCCTTCCCCATGAAATTCTAGGAGAAGCAAAAGTGTAATGACAGAGTAGATCAGTCGTTGCTTCTTTTCAGGGGTTGGGGAGGGAAGACTGTTAAGGAATACTACGGAACATTTTGCAGTGATGGAAGTGTTTCATGTCATGATTGTCATGGCGACTACATCACTATGAAGAGTTACCCAAACTCATCAAATTATACACTTAAAAGTGGTGAACCACAATAAAGCTGATTTGAAAAGTACATATAAGTTCCTTAGTCTCTCCCCAGGAATACTGAATTAGAATATGAAGGAGTGGGAGCCCAAGAAGTTAAAGATTTTAAAATCTTCCCTAGTTTATAGTATAGACAGACAAACAGCTGTGGAGAGGGACCAACTTCAGGAGAAACTCAGTCATCAGATCCCAATTCTGGTAATTAGTAAGAGACAGTAAGTAGTTCATT
>NW_007853190.1:0-653 GCF_000696425.1 Galeopterus variegatus
GGTAAATATATACAGTCTTCTGAGGTCATGCCATTTTGGAAAAAGAAAAAAGAAACTTCTGAAGAACCTAACAATTATAAAACAATATATGTTATGATGCCACATTTGTAAAAAATATGTATAAATATGGTAACAGTAGGATCTACTTCAATAGTTTTGGGTAAAAATAAGGTCATACCTATTAATTTTTCAAGTTAAAACGACTTCCCAATTGCCAAACTAGCAAGGAATCCAATATTTCTTTTGTCCCTTAAGTTGTTCAAAAACTCTGGGGCCTCTTGATCCACATGCCACAGAGAGAGAAAACCAGAGAAATGGATTAGAATACAAGTGGACTCTTGAAGGATGCTGGCATTCTGCTCCTGGCACACAGTTTACTGATGAAAACTGATCTCCCCAGTTCAGTGTGATTTTTTTCTCTTATTGTGCTCTTACTGTTCCTGCTGTGGATCCCATCAGAGGCCACAATGATTCTTCAAGACAGAATAGCCTTCTCCGTCAGACGTATGGTATGGTACCCACGCCTTCAGCTTTTTAGTTTATCAAGCACAGTAGCTGGGTCAGCAGGGCCATCCAGCTCAGTTACACATGCGCCAGAAACAGCCCATCAAGGGGTAATGCAGGCCACAATGGGAGTTCTAGTTTAAAGGTCT
>NW_007853191.1:0-653 GCF_000696425.1 Galeopterus variegatus
CTTTCCTCTTTCCTAGAAAATCCTGATATTACCTTTCTCCCATGCTCGCCTCTAAACCCTGTTACCCTTCTCCCTATTCCCTATCTGCCCAACACCCCAATCCATAACTGTTTAGAAGTGCTCCAAAATTTCATTCCTTGTCACTCCTCCATTTCTGAAGGCCCTCTACCCGAGGCTGATTACACATGGTTCACGGATGGATCCTCATTCAGAATTGGGTATAAACATTATGCAGGCTATGCTGTGGTTTCTTTAGACTCAATTGTAGAAGCCCAGCCATTACCATCCGGTACCACTAACCAGCAGGCTGAACTCATTGCAGCCACTTGGGCCTGTATACTTGCAGAAGGTAAATCCCTTAACCTATATACGGATTCCAAATACGTTTTCCACATACTCATATCCCATGCAGCAATTTGGAAAGAAAGGGAATTACTCAATACAAAAGGCAATGCCATAACTAATTCTGCCTTAATAGACAAGCTCCTGGAAGCTCGGCTACCCGCACGGTTAGGGGTCTCCCATTGCAAAGCACATCAAAAAGCTCCCATAACCCAAGGCAATTGCAAGGCAGACGATGCAGCACGAATGTCCGCCACCGCAGATCCTGACACCCCAAACGCTTCACTCCTTCCTCTTCTACCAGACACCAT
>NW_007853192.1:0-653 GCF_000696425.1 Galeopterus variegatus
TGACCCGGACACGGAGGACAGCTGCGGGACACTCAGGACTGACCCGGACACGGAGGACAGCTGCGGGACAGCCCTCTCAGGACTGGCTGGGAGGAAGGTGCGAGGGGAGCTTTAAACCATTTCTTTAGTTATTGTGTACTTCCTGGGAAAACAGAATTGACACTAAGTGACAGTATAAACAGATGTAACTACCGCCATTTCCAAACGTTTGTCCTGTCAGACACAGAAGCCAGTGCTGAGTCCCCAGTTTGGGAAATCCTAGCAGACACCTGGTGGCTGGTTGGTGCATCCCATCCCTTTCTTCCAGCGGGAGCAGCAGTCCGTCCCGCCTGGCTTCCAGCGACCCAGTGGCCAGCAGCAGGGACAGTGACAAGATTATGCACATAGCAGCATCCACAGCATTGTCCATCCCCCTCCTGCATGCTAGAGGGACTTTGTATTTGCATACTTAGCTCCTCTTTGGTGTGAGGTCAGGAGTGGATGGTTTCAAAGAAGGCAGATGTCAGATCCACAAAAGTGTCTACTGTAGCCACCACCACACCAATTATTCTGGACCTCGTTCGTGTGTGGCACAGGAAGCCTTGGGCTTCCCGGATGACTCGGTGTCATCTTTAGGTGGTCAAGTGTTATAGAAATTAAGGGACTAAAAGACA
>NW_007853193.1:0-652 GCF_000696425.1 Galeopterus variegatus
ACTGTGTACCCCAAGCATGTTTGCGTGTCCTTGTCAAGTTTGCCAAATTTCAATGCCTAACCGTTCTCTGACCTTGAGAAGTTTTTTATCTAATCATGTAGGCAACCAAGTAGGTCAAGACAAGCACAGCATGGCTACCGTACAAGTGTCCACTCCCTGGGAGGGGACTGACTTCTTTGCTGCTCACTATAAAAGATGCTAGGTCCTCGGCTCTAGGTTCTTTAGCTGCAGCACAATAAAGTCCATGCGTAGCCTCATCTGAGCCTGTTGTATCATCCTGTGGGACTTGGGGGCAGGGAGGACTGATACAACCATGTTTATGCTTCTGCTGTGAGTAATGCAGAGTTTATCTGTGATTCATTAAGTCCTACTGTATACTTCAGGCACTTATGTAGTTGTGGCAGGATTAATTTTCTTATAACAGAATACCTGACATGGAGTAATTTATATATATATATAAAAAAAATAGTTCATTTCTTACAGTGCTAAAATCTGGATAGTCCAAGGTTGAGGAGGTGCATCTGGTAAGGGTCTACTTGCGGTGTGGACACAGTGAAGAGTCCCAATGCTGCACAGAGTATCACATAGCACGGAGGCTAGAACAGACTCACTCAGATCTCTCTTCCTATTCTTATAAAGCCACCGGGTCCAC
>NW_007853194.1:0-652 GCF_000696425.1 Galeopterus variegatus
AAATGAAGACTAAAATAATATTTTTAAATGTTTTGATCTGTGAATGGTTTTACTCCATCATTAGCTACACTCTCAAAGCAAAAATCTATACTTGTGGTTAGGTTATTAGTAATAGTCGTGGGTATGAATTCTTGTTTCAAATTGTCTTCTCGTTCGTAGTTTAGACTTAGGGGCCACTTTTGAGTGAAACCAATTAGGTCATCATTGTTTTTTTAAAATTTTTTATTTGTTTTTTCTTTCTGTTATTGGATCGTCATTGTTTTTACTCCGGGCGTGGCTGTGCAGAGCCAGGACCAGCAAGAGTGAAGTGTCTGCACCATTCGGTCCCTGTTGCTGCACTGGTCTTACATTCAGTGGTTTTTACTTTTCTCTTTGTTCCTCCTTTTTCTGCTATCTTATAAAGCCATTTGTCCATTTGGTGGAAAATCAATTGAAGGGTATTATAATCTACAAATCTGCCTAACTGGTCTCATGTGAATAGAAAAAGTCTTCAAAATGCGGGAAGCAAGGATGGGGCAGGACTGCCAGCGTCGCTGTGTGGTCACTTCCCACTCTGCCTTCAAGTCACATTTCACATAAAGACCAAATATGGACATCAGTGGCAGTCTATAAATACTGGTACAGCTGAATTCTTTTTCTTTTTTTTTTTTTT
>NW_007853195.1:0-652 GCF_000696425.1 Galeopterus variegatus
GTCCTCTAATTTCTTTCAGTGGTGATTTGTAATTCTCATTGTAGAGATCTTTCACCTCCTTCGTTAAATTTATTCCTAGGTATTTTATTTTCTTGGTAGTTATTTTATTTTTTTTATTTTTATTTTTTTTTTTGTCTTTTTCCGTGTCCGGCAGCGGTTCGCAACCCTCAGTGTCGCCCCCATACCGGACCGGGACCGGCAAAGGGATCGCAACCCTCGGTGTTGCCCCCGCGCCTCGCTCAGCCAGTGAGCGGGAACCGGTCTGTATGTGGGATCCAAACCCTCGACGGGAGCGCCGCTCATTGTAGAGATCTTTCACCTCCTTGATTAAATTTATTCCTAGGTATTTTATTTACTTGGTAGTTATTTTAAATGAGCTTGCTTTCTTAATTTCTTTTTCTGCTAGTTTGTTGTTGGAGTATAAAAAGGCTACTGATTTTTGTATATTGATTTTGTATCCTCCAATGCAACTAAACTCATTTATCATCTCTTAGAGTCATTTTTGGTCGAGTCTTTAGGGTTTTCTATATATAGGATCATGTCATCTGCTGACAGGGACAGTTTGACTTTGTCCTTTCCAATCTGGTTGCTCTTTATTTCTCTTGCTTGATTGCTCTGTCAAAGTACTTCCAACACTACATTAAATAGGAGT
>NW_007853196.1:0-652 GCF_000696425.1 Galeopterus variegatus
CTCTGGCATTTTTACTTTATTACAATTCCCAGTTTTATCTTTGTGTTTTGGTGCAGCTGTAGTTCATTTATTTCCACTCCTGCATAATATACCATTTTAAGACTATATCATATCTTAGTCAGCCATTCTCTTGTTGTGCATAATTGAGTGTTTTAAAGTTTTTGCTGTTACTAAAAATGACAGTTATCATGTCAGTAGTTACTCTAAGGTATATACACAGAATTGGGTGTTCTAGTGATTTTTCAAAACTGCCTCTGAGAGTGATAACTGCTGTAAAATTTGAAATATAAATTTCCTTTCCATATCATGGAGATAATATGCAGATTCTATTACGAAGATAAAATAGATTCAATTATCTTTTAGAAATACAACATCAGTACATGACTATGTGAAAAATATTTGTTATCCAACAGATTTCTGGAGAAGACACAGTCACTGCCCGAAGCATCGTCTACAGCACAGAGGAGGGGAGAAAATCCTCAGCGCCTCTTCACCTGCAAGTGCTCACAGTGGCAAAACTCATCCAGAAACCATTAGGTGAGGGTGCTTGGGAAATCTACTTTAGACAGTTTTATCCTCTATAATACAGATTATAGCTAGGGATAGAGAAGGGGATAGATTTGAGCACAAACAGGCAAACAGCCAGCACAGT
>NW_007853197.1:0-652 GCF_000696425.1 Galeopterus variegatus
ATAAATGATGCTTCTTTGGAGAGCTTACATCTCAATCAAATATATAATAGCACCAACAAAACAAAGAATTATTAAAGAAGGCACTTTAACAGAAAGATCATCTTTCTGTGACTACAATTCTGAGACTGGTGTGATTGTCGGCACTCTGCCATGATCTCATAAGGATGAAAAACACCTAATCAAAATGTCCTTATACAATTTTATAGGTAGATTATCCAATTACCTAGCTATGTCTCTATGATATTAAGACCAAAAACAAAACAAAAATGAAAACAAAAAAACAAACAAAAAATTAGTTAATAATACAATAGTAGTGTATTTGTTGTTCTTTATTGTGTTTATACAAAGATATTTACCATGAATAATTATACATTTGAAAGAACACTTTATTACAATTAAATTAAGAATTCTCCATAGTCTTGTTTTGACACTCTTTAGTTTTGTGGCCTTTAGCAGAACTAATTGAATTATCTTTATAAACTTGAGGCTTATTGGTTTATATTTAATTGCTTATATCTTTAATTTAAAACTTCAAATCATTCATAATTATTATATAAATTTCAAATAATGGTAGTGCTCACTCATTTTAATTACTATTGAGTCCTCACATTTATATAGAAAATTATTTTATCATAATTGACACTTAAAAGAA
>NW_007853198.1:0-652 GCF_000696425.1 Galeopterus variegatus
TAAAAGATGATTCAAAAACACGACTGAGGAAACATACCAGTGTTTCCTTCTTTAATTATGACCTAAAGCAAATTCTTGAAACAAGGGATTGAAAAAAATCCACAGAGCACTAAAGAACAGTGCAGTGGGTGGCACAGAGATTGGGTAAATTGGAGGGAGATGGATGAGGACCAGAAGAGATGTACTTGTGAAATAGCAATCAACCCACAGCAAGTATGAATATGGAAAATATATTTTTATTTTATTTCCATAATAAAGGTATATTTAAAATAAATATTTTAAATTTAAAATAAATATTTTAAAAATTTATAATGGCTCCAAAAGGGGAACAAGATTTTGAAAGTTAGTAGAAATAAAACTATTAGTATATATTTATTGAACTCTATGGACATCTCTGCACGGAAACTTTCAGTGGCTTCCTACTAATTAAATGCCTTGCCTTCACCTCCACACTGAGCTGGTTCCCAAGTCTGAGTCCCAGTACCCGGACAGCTAACCTGACTTGTTCAAGAACATGCTCAAGGTTGCTCTGTCAGCACGTTTTTGTTCAGGCTGTTTTCTCGGATGTTCTGCTCCCAGTCTCTGCTCTGGAAATTTCATCAACACTGACAGGCTTGTTTCAAGACCTTACTCTGAGAAGCCTTTCCTGATT
>NW_007853199.1:0-652 GCF_000696425.1 Galeopterus variegatus
AGCTGATGCAGTACTGTGCCATCTTAAAACCAGAGCCCTTGCTAGAGCATGTCTTGTGCTGTGGCCTGTAGCCACCATGCTTCTCCAGGATTAAAGTTCTGCTCTCATCCCAATGCACTCACACAGAGGTTACAATGCCATGATCCTGGTGGCTTGATGACTGAGCTCACATTGTCTGTGACTCTATTTCTTCAGTCTGGGAAGTCATCACTAGACTGGCTGAACTGATGCACCTTTGCATTCCTGGCCAGGAATCAGACAGGCAGACCTACCTCAGGCGGACTGCTCCCCATTCCTTCCTCTACCCCACTGTGGGTAGCAGACTGAGTTGTGTGCACCTGAGTCCCCAACCCAGAAAAACAGTTCACTGGTCTCTACCCTTGGGTTGGTGGAAATAAAGTGCATCTGCCCCTCCCAGAGAAGGAAGCAGCTGGTGGTTCTGTCCTAAACAGTTCTATCTGGAGGTCTGGCCAACAGTCTGAGAAGCAGCTTGATGGGCCCCCTCACTGCAAGCCTGCCTAGCAGGTTTGTCAACATTCCATGAAGGAGCTATACAAGCCCCTCACTGCAGGTCCACCTGGTGGCCCCAGCTGCCACTTGAGAAGTGACTGAACAGAACCCCTCATTGTCCCTCAATAACCAAAGAAACATG
>NW_007853200.1:0-652 GCF_000696425.1 Galeopterus variegatus
TTTTTTTTCTTTAAACATATGTAGAAGAAGTATGATTTGACAACATCCAAATAGATACTTTTATCGAACCTTGTTCTTTCTTCAATGAGATTCCAAATTGGAAAAACATTTTTTAAATATTTCAAGCAGAAAAGAAGTATAAATGAAAGTACTCATTTCACTGCGCTAGTTTTGACTCTTCATCATAAATAAAAATGTGAATCAAATAACTTTTAGAATATCTTGCATCCACTGTCATGAGGGCTTGAAGAGAATTGTGAGTTCATGTAACTGTACCTTAAGAAATCTGGCAACGCTGTGATTTGCCCTTTTTGTTTCTTCAAGTGCATCTTTGTATTTCCAAATCACGTGGTCGGATAGGACCATTACAAGATTGTCCAATTCATTCTGGTAAGATTCAGGAAATCTTTGAGCCCGGGAGAGCTAAGGAAAGAATGGAGTATTTCTTTATAATGTGGCACGTGAAATACTAAGCCAGGAAAAAATAAACTGAAAGACTTACTTCATTTTACAGATCATCAAATAAAAAAGAGTCCTTTTGTAAAATTGAAAGCAATAATAAAATAGAAGCTTTTTTAATTTCAAGGTCATGATTTCCATCATTTTCATTTAATGTTCTCTTCTATTTTGGCCAAAAAAATTTTCACTTTTT
>NW_007853201.1:0-652 GCF_000696425.1 Galeopterus variegatus
AGAAAACCTGAACAGATCAATAATGAGCAAGGAGTTTGAAGCAGTTATCAGCAGTCTCCCAAAAAAGAAAAACTCAGGACAAGATGGCCTCACTGCTAAATTCTACCAAATTTTTAAAGAGGAATTAATACCAATTATTTTCAAACCATTCCAAAAATCTGAAACAGAGGTCATTCTCCTAGACTCGTTCCATGAGGCCAGCATCACCCTGATACCAAAATCAGACAAAAATACAACAAAAAAGAAAACTACAAGCCAATTCCCTTGATGAACATAGATGCAAAAATCCTCAGCAAAATATCAGTAAACACAATACAGTAACACATCAACAAAATATCAGCAAACACAATACAGTAACACATCAAGATTATACATCATGTGGGATTCATCTCAGGGATGCAAGGATGGTTCAATATATGCAAATCAATGTGATACACCACATTAACAAAATCAAGTACAAAAGCCATATGATGATTTCAATAGATGAATAAAAAACTTGACAAAATTCAATATTCCTTTATGATAAAGACTCTCAGAAAATTAAGTGTAGAAGGAAATCATCTCAACAAAATAAAAGTCTTATATGACAATCCCATGGCCAATATTATCCTGAATGGGGAAAAGCTAAAAGCTTTTCTCTTTTCAGCTTTTC
>NW_007853202.1:0-652 GCF_000696425.1 Galeopterus variegatus
TGCACTGTGCTTTTCTTAGTTAAATTATATGTTTAGAAATTACTCCATATATATCTTCATTATTTTTTGCTGCCCTGTGCTTCTCCACTGTATAGATATATGATGGTTAATTCAGCCAGTCTGCTATGTGCATATACTGTATTACATTTAGGGGGAGGAGTACATGTTCAAGTTAAATTCTTAGATATAGTATTTCTGGGTTGAACAATAAATGCATGTGTGGTTTTGGTAATGAGTGCCTGTTTCCCACAGGTTTGCCAACAGATTGTATTTTCAAGGTATTGAACTTTACCAGTCAGATAATTGAGAAATGGTAGTTTTTCATATGCATTTTATATGAATTAAATTGAAATTTTCATATGTTTTTATTTATTTTTAAAATGACAAAAATTACATATATTTATGGTGTACAAAGAGAGGTTTTAAAAATGTATGCATGTGGAATGGCTAAATCAAGCTAATTAATGTATTGTCTCACATACTTATCATTTTCTTGTGTGAAAAAAGCATTTGAAATTTACTCTCTTAGTGATTTTCAAGAATACAGTGCATTGTTATTAACTACAGTCACCATGTTGTACGATAGATCTCCTGAGCTCATTGCTTCTGTCTCACTGAAATATTGCATCCTTCGACCAGCATCTCCCCAGTA
>NW_007853203.1:0-652 GCF_000696425.1 Galeopterus variegatus
TCTCCATTGATGCTGAAAAAGCTTTTGATAAAATTCAACAATCATTCATGACGAAGACCCTATATAAGTTAGGTATAGATGGAAAGTATCTCATCATAATTAAAGCCATATATGATAAACCCACCGCCAATATCATCCTGAATGGGGAAAAGCTGAAAGCTTTTCCTTTAAGAACAGGAACCAGACAAGGATGCCCACTCTCACCACTCCTATTCAACATAGTGTTGGAAGTACTAGCCAGAGCAATCAGAGAAGAGAAGGAAATAAAAGGCATCCAGACAGGAAAAGATGAAGTCAAACTGTCTCTGTATGCAGATGACATAATCCTGTATATCGAACAGCTTAAAGTATCTACAAAAAAACTCTTGGAGGTGACAAATGGGTTCAGCACAGTAGCAGGATACAAAATCAACACACAAAAATCGGTAGCATTTCTATTCACCAATAGTGAACATGCAGAAAGAGAAATCAAGAAAGCCTGCCCATTCACAATAGCCGCCAAAAAAATAAAATACCTAGGAATTGAACTAACTAAGGATGTGAAAAATCTCTATAACGAGAACTATAAACCACTCCTGAGAGAAATTAGACAGGATAAAAGAAGATGGAAAGATATCCCATGTTCTTGGATTGGAAGAATCAACATAGTGAA
>NW_007853204.1:0-652 GCF_000696425.1 Galeopterus variegatus
AGAAAATACCACAAAATGCTGAACAATTCAAAGAAAAATTCAAGTTAACTTAGGAAAACAGTTGCTGATGTCGAGGAAAATGAAAACAAGTTTATCTTGTTATATATTTTAGAGTTAAAAATACTGTTATAAAAATAGTCTAAAATCTTTAAAAGGAGAATTGCACATATTCTTTTCTTGTTAAGGTGTTGACTCTTTATAAAACATTTTGATTTATAATCAAGACAAAAATTACAGCTAGATTGTGAAAATAAGTTCCAGTGGTGTACTAGGCATCTGTAATTAACAATAATTTATTCTATGTTCTCAAATGGCTAGAAAAGAGAAGATTAAATGTACTCACAAAGAAACAATAAAATTTTGTGATGATAAAAATGCTAATCAACCTGTTTTGATCATTACACATTGTGTACATGTATTGAAATATAACTCTGTACCCCATAAATATGTACAATCAAAACATGTCAATTAAAATGAGTTCCTTTAAAATAGAAATAAAATAAAATAAATTAAGAACACATTTTCTTTTTAAACATGTGATTAGGGCCGGCCCGGTGGCGCACTGGATAGTGCGCCGCTTGGGAAGCGCGGAGGCACTCCTGCCCGAGGGTTCGGATCCCACATACAGACCGGTTCCCGCTCACTGGCTGAG
>NW_007853205.1:0-652 GCF_000696425.1 Galeopterus variegatus
GCCCACAGTGAGGACCACAGAGAGCACAACCAAAGAGGGTGAGCTTCAGAAAGGACATGGAGAGGAGAAGGGCCCAGGAGGTCAAGAGAAATGTGGTGGCAGGACAGATGGCGGGATGCAGGCAGAAGACGGCAGCTGTCTTGAGTGGTGCTTGTTCTGCATCCTGGAGCCTTGATGTGCAAGGAGTCCACACACAAGCTGGCTTTATCATACGACTGGCACCACAAAGCACACAGAATGCAGGTGCAGTTGACACCCTCACGACGGGGACACCCAAAGTGTGCCTTACATAACACACTTAAATAACATAAAAGAATTTGTAATGACTCTTCCATTATATACTAAAAACTCTGAATACCTGTCAATCAAATATACAAGCAAAGAGAAATAATGCATACTTGGGCAAAAACACTCCAAGTTAAAACTAGAAAGTAAGCTAAGATATATTCAAACACTTTAATTTATTACGTAGATATGAGAGTAGGCAGATAATAAGAGAAGTAAGTAGACTCCTGACCAGCAATTAATCTGTAACAAATATTAAGTTTAGGAATGATTATACATTTAGACTATATTTCTTAATAAATTTCTTCACATAAATTGTCCCTAATCTATAAACCAATTTTAAACAAAATCCATCATGCCAGGCACT
>NW_007853206.1:0-652 GCF_000696425.1 Galeopterus variegatus
TGTGGTACATCTACACAATGGAATCCTACTCTGCTATAAAAAAGAATGAAATACTACCATTCACAGAAACATGGATGGACTTAGAAAAAAATATATTAAATGAAATAAGTCAGGCACAGAAAGAGAAATACCACATGTTCTCACTTATTTGTGGGAGCTGAAAATAAATAAATATACAAACAAACAGTGGTGGGGGGCAGGGAAGAAGACACAACAATCACAGCAACTCCTTGAAGTTGTGAAGTCAAGTGAACAGATACGATGTGGGGGGGGAGGAGGAAGAGGGGGCAGAGGAATTGGTAAAGGGACAAGAAAATCAACTACAATGTATATTGATTAAAATGAAATTAAAAAATTAAAAAAAGAAGAGTTAAAAGAAGATGCAAATTCATGTGGTGAAGTGACTTTTAAAGAATTTGATACTAGACTTTATTGAAGAATAGGAATATAATGGTGAACTTCTAATTTCTAGGGTTGGAGTAAATAAATCCCCAGGTCCATCAGTTTATTTGAAGAAAACCTAACATTTGAAAATCTAGGTTTAAAATTTTATTTCATTACTGATTCAAGAACAAAATTCAGGAATTTGAATCTATAGCATCCAAATAGTTTTTACTAAAAATTATGATTTATCTAAAAATCTATGAAATAC
>NW_007853207.1:0-652 GCF_000696425.1 Galeopterus variegatus
TGGAAAGATTTATATTATCATTTAATTCTATTTTTCTACAAACTTTTTGAAGTACTCTTTTCCTCAATTTACAGTAGAAAAGAGGAGAAAAAAGAAACAAAGAATAGAAAATATTTAAAAACATAGTAGATATCATTTCAACTATATAAATAGAAACATTAAATTTGAATGGTCTAAATACACCATATAAAAGACACAGTTGTCAGAATGGATTAGGAAAAAATAAGGGAAAAAAAGACAAGTACATTGTGTAGAAGAAACCAATTTTAAACACAAAAACTCAGATAATTTAAATGTTAACGAGTGGAGAAATGTATACCATTCTCATATTAATCACAAGAAAGCTAAAGTACCTATATTAATTTGAGACAGAGCAGATTTAACTAAAAGGAAAATTATCAGGGATAAACAGTCACTAATATACAATGACAAAGGAGTCAATTCTCCAAAACATATAACAATCCCTAATGTATATAGACCTAACAATAGAGCATCTAAATATGTGAAGCAAAAAACTATAGAACCACAAGAAAAACAGAAAACCCCCCTATTACGGTTTGAACCGTACGAACACCACTCTTCAACAAAAAGAACAGGCAGAAAGTCAGTAAGGATACAATTTACCTGCATGCAATCAATCAACTTGATATGT
>NW_007853208.1:0-652 GCF_000696425.1 Galeopterus variegatus
TTCACAGGCCTAGACTTACTCTGTCTCAAACTCAACTGTCAGACAAGAAAGAAAGCAAGGATATTTTAAAATAGATTTTGAGAATATTTATTACTCCAAAGTTTCCATTGAAAGAACATTGATATTCTCATTCTGCAAAAAGGTAATTTAAGTCATAAGAAAGGAGTTTCAGGTAAGACTCACAGTGAGCAAAGAAATTAGTAATGTGTTGGCAAATGTAAATCAATCCTGAGATTAAAAATAATGATTAATGGGAAATTAAAACAAAGTAGAACAAGAATAGTAGACAAAGCCCTCTTCCCCCGCCCCCACTAAAATTTAACATCCACGAGTGTGTGGATTTTTCTCTTATGTTCAAAGCTGTGTTAGCAGGTATTTAAAGTACTACCAGACATATAGTTAGCACTCAACAAGTATGTGTTTAATAAATGAAAACAAAAAAAATCTTGAAAGAGCAGTGGGACAGTTCATACCTATGGGACTATAAGGGGTTCTTTTGGTTCAAAAAGAAAATAGAGATACTGACTTTTCCTATACTATGATAAATTATGTTAAAATGCTAACAATGTAAGAGTAACCACTAGAAAACAGAAATCAAGTGCATGGGGAAAATATAGGGAGTAAAGAAACAGCCATGACATTAGTAGAAGGA
>NW_007853209.1:0-652 GCF_000696425.1 Galeopterus variegatus
TTTTGTACAGCTGACATTCCCCCATTTCCAGCGCTCAGGTTGGCCACTTCCTCTTCAGAGAGGCCTCCCCTTCTCAGCCTCATCCTCTATAGAATCGTATCCTCCATTCCTCCTGACCTTTTCATTATCTCTGTCCTTTCTCTTCTTCATTGCTCTATCCCTAGTGTCTAGCACTTAGCAGACGCCCAATACATTTTGCTTGACTAAATCCATATATGGAATACTGTTGAGTAATCCAGAGTTGAGCGGAACAGAAGCTGCTCTATGTTGTCCAAGAGGGCAGTAAGAAGTCCAGTAAGTTTTTTTCCTCAAGATGGAGACGCACTGATCAGTTTCTCAGCAGAGCTGCTGCGCAGTGGAATGGGTGCCTTCCTTACGGAGTAGTCGGGCAGTGACTTGATGCTGTTGAAGTGGTTCTTGCCCTGGATGTTGGGGTTGGCTAGATGACTTCTAAGGCCCCTTCCAGCCCTTTGCACTGTGGGATGAATGATCTCATCAGTGCAGTTACTGGTCTTGACATTCTTGTTTCAAGTGCAGGTATGACTTTTACCACCAAATCGGGTAAGACATAAAACAGCTGAGTAAAATAAACTCACAAATTGAATAAACATATTACTCATTAGGAACCAATATATATTTTTAAAAGTATATA
>NW_007853210.1:0-652 GCF_000696425.1 Galeopterus variegatus
AGTTTGGCCAATGAAATATGAGCACAAGTCAGGTGAGTCACTTCTGAATGGCAGATTTAAGAACAGATGCATTCTCTTTTTCTTGACAATATTCCAGTCCTGTCAGTCTGGGTCCCAGAGTGAAGACCATGACAATGCCTAGGAGGCTACCCCATGGACCCTCAATCCCAATCCCACACTCAGTTAGAATAAGAGAAAATTAAACTTTATTATTTGATGTCCTTAAGGTCTGGGGGTTCTTTGTTACTGCCACATAATCCAGTCTATCCTGATGGATACAAGATCTTTCTGTGGATTACTGAACAAAACTCTTGCTTCTTTGAACATCACGTTTCTCATTTCTCTAATGAAGATAATTGTAAAAATATCTACTCTCATCCAAGACCTAAAATGAGCACATAAACAGTAAATCCATTACCAAGGATGAAGGAATTCATCATCCCCAAATGACTTTAGAACATTTCCTTCACAAGATCTAGCCTCGAATTAAGAAGAGCAGTCCTAAAGATAACAAAAGGTCTTTATCATCAGGGTTTCATTAAGGAGGAGAATCCACAGCATAAACACTAGCTCATGGAATCAGAGGCTTAAAACTAAAGAATTTTGGGCCGGCCCGGTGGCGCACTGCGCTGGTGCGCCGCTTGGGAAGCGC
>NW_007853211.1:0-652 GCF_000696425.1 Galeopterus variegatus
AAGAAAGAAAAAGAAAGAAAGAAAGAAAGAAAGAAAGAAAGAAAGAAAGAAAGAAAGAAAGCAAGCAGAGATTGGGGGTGGTTTGTTGTTGAGTAAATGCTGGATGAGAAATACACAGTGATGGCTTGTGAGAGGTTTAGGTTTAGCATTGATGAGAAGGGTGCTCAATGGCAGTAGCACCAAAGGCATCCAGGGAAGCTATGCAGAGCTGTGAAGTAGGAAGCTGTGACTTCTGGAAACTAGAGTGGTTTAGAAGCTGAAGTTTCTCATGCTTATCTTTGGAGATGGAGGAAACTAAGTGAGATATATTAGCATTAAAATCCAAACATATACAAGGAAACACATAAAATATCCAAGTGATTGTGAGTGGGGCATTTGAATGGGAGGAAAAGCTTTAACTGCCTCTCATCTTATCATTTAGGATGGAATTTCTAGAGTAAAGACTTTAAAGAAAGGAGATAAGAATGCCTAATGCACAGTATTTTGTAAAGGTTAATGAGATAATGCATTAAAGGTGCTACCAAAATTCCTGAAGCATAGTAATCCCTCCATAAACAGTAACTATTCATTATTATCATCCTCAAAAGCATTTTTTATTATATTAAATAATGGGCATTTCCCCTTCCACCAGATTGCAAGTTCTGCAAAGCCA
>NW_007853212.1:0-652 GCF_000696425.1 Galeopterus variegatus
TTTTCTTGAGCATTAACTGTGTGCCACACACTACACTATGTACTTTCTGTGCATTGCACACGTAATCTTTGCAAACAGAAGTTCATCGTTATTGGACCAACTTTCTTAGATATGGAAATTGAGGTCTGAGCAAGTTAAGGGGCAAGATTTGGGTAATACCGAGTTGAGTTGGAATCAAACTCAGGCCCATTTGATTTTTAACTCCTATACAGTAATTTACTGAATGTTCTGTCTTGTGCAGTTATTTGTGTGCTATCTTATCCCTTTCATTATATGGGGGCCCCATAAAGGAAGATACCCTATCTTTCTCTGTTTTGTGTCATCCTGTTGCAGCTAATAGAGTGTCTTGAACATAGTAGAAACTTAACACATATTTTTTGAATTGAACAATTGACAATAAATCATTTGAAAATTATAAGGCCAGTCTTTATACTCTTTTGAGTTTTCAGACTTTATTCTCTCTAGGTACCTAAAGAATAATGTGCATTATCTTTCTGTCTCTCTCTCTCAAAGTCACTGGATTTAGAAGTTGGCTATGTTTGACATTTGAAATGAGATGCACCAAGACAGGAGTAGAGCTTCTGCATTTTTATGTCACTGATACCATTTAGCCAACTTGATTGGACTGCTATTTTTCTCTTTTTTTTTTTTT
>NW_007853213.1:0-652 GCF_000696425.1 Galeopterus variegatus
AAAGCCACAAGACAGGTTTGCTATGTTAAAATATTTAGATTATTTTTTTCTTTCTTTTTAATTTTTTTTTTCAATTGAAACATAATTGTTTATACATGTTTATGGGGTACAGAATTGACTGTCAATATTTGTGTACAGTATGTGATGATCAAACCAGTATTATTAGCATGTCCTTCAATACAAATCATAATTGTCCTATGTCCCAATTACAAAATATTTAACATATTAACAGTGTAGCTACTTAGTATATGTGGTGGAAAACATTTTTTATTATAGTTATGAAAACAATACATGCTTGCTCTAGAAACTTCATAAAAGATTGGCCCAAAGACGTAATCCCAGTACCCACAGATAAGAGCTGATAGCATTTAGGAGGATATTTTCTTGTCTTTCACTTTATATGCATATTATTTTTATAATAGTTGGTTCATATTATATGTATTGCCAAAAAACATGCTTTAAAAAAATAGCAATGCATAGTGAACATTTTCCATGCCGATACATCTTTTATGACCTATAGTAGTTGCTGCTCAGTGTTCCTGGGGGGCTGTGCTGTGATTTACTGCACGGGTTCTCATCTGGGGGCACAATTAGGGTGTTTCCAGTTTTGCACTACTAATCAAAAAGTGTGATTTTTTTTTTTTTTTTTTGG
>NW_007853214.1:0-652 GCF_000696425.1 Galeopterus variegatus
GTAGCCCCTCATATGAGGACTCACAGGCCCACACTATTGCTCTCCTTAATTTCCTGGCCTCGAGGGGATTATCGAGTGTCCTCCAGCAAGGCCCAAATTTCCTCCCCTTCGGTCACCTATTTGGGAGTCCACCTTACTCCCAGCACCAGAGAGATAACAGTAAATCGCAAGAGTCTAATTTCTGAACTCCCTATCCCCACCACAAAGGGTGAAATCCTTTCTTTCCTGGGACTTACAGATTATCTTCACCTATGGATTCCCAATTTTGGCATGCTAGCAAAGCCATTTTATGAGGCAGCCAAAGGGGATCTCACCATTGCCTTAAATCCCACAAAGCCCATTCATTTTCCCATCTAGATTAAAGGCTACTCTCCTCACGGCCCCAGCTCTCTCTCTCCCAAACCTGTCTCGTCCTTTTATTCTATATGTCACCAAGACCCAAAGATTGGTGGTTGGGGTTTTGGGACAAGAGACAGGAGACATTTTCTCCCCAGTTGCATACCTCTCAAAACAACTAGACACCACAGCCTGAGGATGGGCCCCTTGCTTGTGGGCCTTGGCAGCAGCCACCCTTCTAGCACAAGAAAGCTCTAAATTAACCTTTGGACAACAGTTATTTGTTCCCCCCACCATCTTCAAGACCTTGTCTGTC
>NW_007853215.1:0-652 GCF_000696425.1 Galeopterus variegatus
GCCGTACTTGCCATTCTCCAGCCAATAAAACAAAATAAAATATCACCTTCATATAATCCATTTATTTTTTAAAAACTGTAGATGATTTTTCTGAACTCACACAAATTGTTTAGCACTCTTGTATAATCTCATGTATTGTGTAAACTTATGCGAACTAGAAGCTTGTTTTGAACATTCTTTGCAGCTGACTTGAGCTGTGTTTTTTTTCCATCAGATTCGCCCCACCTGTTACAGGTTAGGGCCCTTCTCTGAGTTGAGGGCATTAGAACCAAAGCGACTTGGGCAGTTCACCCTTGGCCGATATGACATCACATTTCCCAAAGGCCTAGTCCTTCTTTGTTCGTGTTCCTCAAACAGAACACGGTCCTTTTTTTTTCCCAGCCTTTTTTATTAACTTCATCCGTCATGAGTATGAGTCTTTCCTGACATTGTTGCTACAGGTTTGCTTCGCCCTTTCCTCATTAGTTTTACATGCATGTGTCCCACTTACGTACTGAGGATAAGCATGTTTTGTGTGAGTCATCAAAAGTGTAGTCGTAGACGGGTGACATGAAATGAAAGGATTGTAGTGGACTGAATTATGCCCCCCCCAAACTCACTGAAGCCTGAATTGTTTCCCCCAAGTTTTATGTATTAGAAATGTAGCCCCCAC
>NW_007853216.1:0-652 GCF_000696425.1 Galeopterus variegatus
GAATGAACTTTAAATATATAGGGAGCAATAGAACCTAAGGCTCAGAAGTTCATTACATTTTATAGAGAGCAGAAACAATCCACATCCACATTATTGTACACAATAATATATCCCCAATAGCCACATAACATACGGTACCTGAATTATATTATTAGACAAACCAACCAGCCATGTCTGTGGAGGGTTAAAGATGGAATCTTCAGAATCAAGGGGACCTGGGTGTGAATTCCTACACGTTAGACATTGCTCCTGGTTCTAGATACCATTTCTATTATGGGCATGTAGCCCCCCAAAATAAAGATGGGAGTCACAGCATAAAAATAACCTAGGTCCCAGATGGCTGACATCCTGGAGGAAAGTCTCCTAACCATACAAAATACACACCTGTCACTAGACAGTTAGGTATGAAAAAAAATGGACTATCTTTTTAATGCCACTGTGTGTTGTTCTCTTTGATACAGCAGTTTAGCCTGTATGTGGAACAGTATACCTGGTTCAGCCACTGGATTAAGACTTTTGTATAGAGGTTGCTGTTAAATACTGTATCTAGCCCTCTGAATAAAGGTATTATTATTATTATTCCCATTTAAATGATAATAAAAACAAAGCAGAGTTTAAGTAAAATGTTCAGGGACACACAGTTAGAAAATGT
>NW_007853217.1:0-652 GCF_000696425.1 Galeopterus variegatus
CACTGCGCTCAACCAGTGAGCGGACTGGTCTCTATATGGTATCCGAACCCTCGACGGGAGCGCCACCGCGCTCCCAAGTGCCGCACTCTACCGAGTGCGTCACTGGGCTGGCCCAGTATCCCCCATTTTTATGGAATTGAATTGATGCGTAGACTAGCAAGGATTTATTTACAACAGTCTCTGTTTATGAAAATAAAAAGGTTGGCAATTTCAGCTTGTCAGCTTGAATGTGTTATATTTATGCAAATAACAGGCTTTTAAGTTTTCCTAGATTACAGATCTTTACAATAGGCTATAATCTAGGTTTAGCAGCATGTTTTCAGGAATTCTT
Source organism: Galeopterus variegatus (assembly GCF_000696425.1). Classification (NCBI taxonomy): domain Eukaryota; kingdom Metazoa; phylum Chordata; class Mammalia; order Dermoptera; family Cynocephalidae; genus Galeopterus; species Galeopterus variegatus. The sequence goes on from NW_007853217.1 coordinate 332, forward strand.
TGGTGCATATTTTCTCAAAAGATACTTCCAGGACAGTTTCATGACATTAATAATAGTTTTACAGAAATGATTTGTCATACTGTCTCTAATGGCCTGTTACCTGTCTTTTAATTTTTCTGAATCTATCTGTCCTTGAGCAGGTAATGATATTCTATTATTGTAAATAGTTGGATATGTAATTTTCAAATAATTAAATGATTAAAAATTGTCTTTGCTGCCGTGTTTGTAGGAAGAAGTTTATCATAACGTGAGGGACAATCACATTTCTAAGTTGGTAAAGTTGTATATATCTAAAGATTTTCATCCAGAACAAGATTTATA
>NW_007853218.1:0-652 GCF_000696425.1 Galeopterus variegatus
GAAGATAATTCGGATTGTTTTGAGGCAAAAAAATCGATAAGTACTTTAAGTGATTAAATAGCATAACTTTGCAGAAAAGCAGACAAATTTCTCTGACCATGTGATTATGCAACTGTACTTTCTTCACACTGCTTTTATGAGAAACAAATCATAAGAAATCAAAATTACTATACAGAATTTAGTCAAGAAAGTCAGTCTTAACTTATGTTCCAGAGTCAACACAAATTCTTGTCAATGAATACTAATGATCCTAAGTCATTAAGAAATATTAAGAGATGTTAAGTATAGTCAACTTACTAAATACTTATATCAAAAATACTTAAAGCATAAAGTTCGGAAGATTTTTAATACAAACATTTATCTACTCAAGAATTCTATTTTGGAGGGGTTGGCTACACTTAGTTTCTTTTTGAAACAGAGTAAGTTTTTTGTTGTTGTTTTTTTTTGTTTTTGTCTTTTAAGAAACTTAGAGCTTTTCCAGATTTAGAGAAGTATGTCTCTCATATGTAGTAATGGCAATTGAAACTAAAGGGATTAAAATCATTGATATAGCATGAACTTATAATCATTAGTATATGAAAATATACATTGATGGGGCCGGCCCAGTGGCGCACTGCTACAGTGCACCGCTTGGGAGCGCGGTGGCGCTCCC
>NW_007853219.1:0-652 GCF_000696425.1 Galeopterus variegatus
AGAAAGAGAAAAATTAGCAAGCAAAGCAGAAACAGTTCATGCAGGAAATATAGAAATCACTCCACCAGAATCAATTAAGAGTGCACAGTTCAGGTAAAGTCAGTGTGAAGGACAGTTTAGGATTGTGGAATTTGTACCATTCTGAGAATTTGAACAGTCACAGATCCTGGTTCATGAGGACTATGAAATTCTGCTCCTAGAGGGAGCTTTGCACCCATCTAGTCCAAGCCCTCAATTAACAGAGAACATTCAGAGTAGAGCATGACTCTGGGGGTCTCCACAGCAAGGTGAAGGCAGAGCCAGGACAGCAACCCGTGATTCCCTCATCCCGGTCCACGCTTGTTTCTTTACCACACCTTGCACACTTCTCGATTGTTCCCAGCCCTGTAACCCACAGTCCCTGGGGACTCTCAACTTCTCTGTCTTGTCTTTTCATCTTCCCTAGGACCTAGTACAGTGCCTGGTACAGAAAGATGCTCATAAATACTTACTGAATGAAATGAGATACTGGGTTTGTCTGAATAGGGATTCTAATAGTCTTAAAGCAGACTTTTGTGGGAGAATTGGGTCATATTGGAGAGAAAAACATTCCCCCCCCCTTTTTAGTACAAAATGACAGGGTGTTCTGTTGTATACTAACATGTCACATAAA
>NW_007853220.1:0-652 GCF_000696425.1 Galeopterus variegatus
GGGAGAAAACCAAAATAACGAAAACCGTCATCTTTAGACGCCCAAAGAACAAGAATTTCAGTTAGTTGGTTTTTTTCCCCCATGGCCCACCCCTAAGCCAACAGGCTCATCTTGTAAGCTTTCTGAACCTACAGATCAATTTGGCATTGTACACCTAAGCAAAGGCCATTCACAGATTCAACAGCATAAATCATTTTGTTTTCTAGCTAACTAGCTATTTTCACGGTTATGTTAACGTCAGAGTATTTTAAGCAATTTTAGTGCTGTATATCCTACAAACACTCTCAATAATCAAGTTCTAATCATTCCTTACATTAAGCAATGATTTGAGCCCAAAATGCCTGAATCTTTCTGACCTGAAGTTAGAAATGCACCTATTCTATTCCTGTAAAGAAACATTATGCAAAAGGGAGGCTCCAGCACGGCCCCTATGTCTTTTCTGAATAATGTTGGGTTATATAGTGATCACTTACAATCGACCATGAGCTCACCATGAGTGTTGCTAGAAATTCTTTGTATATGATGTGCTTTTCAGATTGGGGGACTTAATGTCACGTGACTATAAAATAATGAGCCTAATTTTTGCACATCGCTTCTCCAATTACTTTCATTGCAGTACTTTACAAATTACATCTTCTCCTTTGATCTCAGA
>NW_007853221.1:0-652 GCF_000696425.1 Galeopterus variegatus
CTCCTGGGGAGCTCTGGTTCCCTCCCTTACTCTGAGGCTGTACAGATGGGCACTGGGCTAAGTGAGAGGCCATCTGAGGTGCCATACGGTTTGGCAAACACAATTACAGAAAAAACCATTTCTAACCCCCATCCTCCCTTTCTCCACGCTCTGACAAATCTATCCTGCAAAAAGATTCTAGAAATTTCTCAAACTCTCACTGTCAACTTTCCCATATTCCTGGCCTCCCTAAAGATCTCTTTGCTAAACACCCATGAAGGATTCCAGTGCCATCTGACCTCTCTAAATGTCACATTCTATGGGCATACTTCTGCCAGTCAATTTATGCTTTTCTGGCAGTAGGGGCAATTATGGTTCCCATCTCTGTTAACCATGCTGCCTGGTCCTAGAGCCTACAAAAGGCAGGGCCCTGTTTGTTCCCATTCTGGTACACATTAATGGGGAAGGGATTTTGTCCCGTGATCCATAGAAGTTCCCTCAGCTCCCAGAATTTACAAGTGCATCTGGTAAACCAGCATCAGGGTAGCAGTGTATTAAAAATAATATGTCATAAGTAGTAGAGCTTATTCCAGGAATGCAAGAATGGTTTACGATCAGGAAATCTATTAACATAATGCCATTGCAGGAGGTAGAACAAGAAAAACTAGTAGCC
>NW_007853222.1:0-652 GCF_000696425.1 Galeopterus variegatus
CTTGCATCCCTGGGATGAATCCCATTTGATCATGGTGTATAATTTTCTGTATGTGTTGCTATATTCTGTTAGCTAGTATTTTACTAAGGATTTTTGTGTCTATATTCATCAAGAATATTGGCCTTTATTTTTCTATTTTGTTATATCTTTGTCTGGTTTTGGCATCAGGGTGATGTTTGCCTCATAGAATGAGTTTGGTAGAATTGCCTCTGTTTCAATCTTTTGGAATAGTTTGTAGTGAATTGGTATCAACTCCTCTTTGAAGGTTTGGTAAAACTCTGCAGTGAACCTGTCTGGTCCTGGGCTTTTCTTTGTTGGGAGCCTTCTGATAACAACTGCAATCTGTTTTATTGTTTTTGGTCTGTTCAGGTTTTCTATATCTTCTTGGGTCAGTTTTGGTAGTTTGTATGTGTCCAGAAATTTATCCATTTCCTCCAGATTTTCAAATTTGTGGGCATATACTTGTTTGTGGTAGTCTCTTATTTAATAATTCCTTGTATTTCTGAGGTATCAGTTGTAATATCGCCTTTTCATTTCTAATTTTTGTTATTTGGATCTTCTCTCTTCTTAGTTAGCCTTGCTAAAGGTGCATCAATTTTATTTATCTTTTCAAAAAACCAACTTTTTGTTTTATTGATCTTTTGTATCATTT
>NW_007853223.1:0-652 GCF_000696425.1 Galeopterus variegatus
CTTGAGTTCCTAGGGGAGAATTTATTTCATTTCCTTTTCCAGCTTCTAGAGGCCACCTGCACTCCTCAGCTCAAGGCCCCTTTCTCCAACTTTAAGCACATAGCTCCAACCTCTGTCATTGCAGCTCCTCTCTGACTTTGACCCTCTTGCCTCTCTTTTATAAACACCTTTCTGATTATAGTAGTCTGACTTGAATAATCCAGGAAAATCTTTCCATCTCAAGATTCTTAATTTAATCACACCCACAAAGTCATTTTTAACATTAAGGTAACATATTCACAGGTGCCAGAGATTAGGATGTAGACAACTTTGGGGGCCATTTTTAAAAATGTTTTGTCTACCATGAGAGAACTCACCTGAATTCTATAGAACAACACTATTCAGAACCTCTGGAAGTCATGCTTTTGAAGGGATAGTCATTTCAATAATAAATATTTTTTAGCAACTAATGTGTGTCTAGCATAGTGCTCAGTGCTGGAGATAAATAGTTGTACAGACCCAGTTCCTATTTTTAAAGAAATTTTGGTTTAGCATGACTTTTTAAAACCTTTTTGAACATGCTTATTGTATGAAATACATTTTACTTTACAGTATTGATATAGGAGGTACTCAGTTTCCCTGGTCTCGGTTTTCAGACACACTTTGGGTTTCC
>NW_007853224.1:0-652 GCF_000696425.1 Galeopterus variegatus
AAGTTTTTGTAAAAGTCTGTTGTTAAGCACATTTGTGTTAGTGTATTTTGGACAGCAGAGACGTGACTGTGTCCATGAAGGAGCAAAGTAGCCATGAGAGAGAATTCATCATGGCACTCAAGATGGCACATGGGATGGAGACTGCAGGAGGGAGGGGAGACTGGGACACGCAACAGGCGAGATATTAAAAAGGCCACCAGACACTGTAGGATGGGTTTGTGTTTATGCTTCTGGCTGATCCCACAGAGCTGGAAGATTTGTGGCTATTTGGGCCATGTGGAGATGATGACATCACATGTCCCCCATGGCGTGGTTTGAGTGATTAATTGAGAAAATGCATCTAGAGAGCTTAGCACTGAGTCTGGCACATTTTGACATAGTCAAGAAGTGGCTAGTGTAAGACTTATGATGGGAACAAATCTAGTCCCAGAAGCTATCTCCAGCATTTGTTAGAGTCTCCCAATTAAAGCAAGAAAATAGACTCAGATACGTATTTATCACTATAAATGAATGTATAATTTCTTAAAACACCAAGAGTGACAACAAATAAAGAACCCAATCAATTCTCAATAAACTGGAAATTCAGTTTCGCTAAGTTCTCTTCCATGGAGACCCAATTTGCCCATTTGCTGAGTCAATAATTCCATCCATT
>NW_007853225.1:0-652 GCF_000696425.1 Galeopterus variegatus
ATTTGTCCCCATGGTTAATGCTATACTGACAAGTTTTTTTTTTTAAATCTGCTTTTTAAGAATTTAGATAGCTATTTATCAGAGACCTAAGGTCAAGGCAACATTTTCTCCATCACTACGTCAATCTAATAAAAGCCATATATAAAAACCCACAGCTAACTCCTCAATGGTGAAAGCCTGAAAACTTAACCCCTAAGATTAGGAACAAGATAAGAAAGTCTATTCTTACCACTTCTATTCAAAATTATACTAGTATTCCTAACCAAGGCAATTAGGCAAGAAAAAGAAATAAAAGACATCTAGATTGAAAAGGAAGAAATAAAACTATCTCTCCTTACAGATTACACAGTCCTATATATAGAAACTCTTAAAGAATTTACAAAAATTATTAGAGCTAATAAACGAATTTGGCAAAGTTTAAAAATTATTAGAGCTAATAAATGAATTTGGCAAAGTTGCAGGATACAAGATAAATGTACAAAAGTCAGTTGTATTTCTACTCATTAACAGTGAACAATTCAAAAAGAAAATTATAAAAGCAATTCTATTTATAATTACATCAGAAATAATAAAATACTCAGGAATAAATTCAACCAAGGAGGTGCAAGGCTTATACATCAAAAATTACAAAACATTGTTGAAAGAAATTAAA
>NW_007853226.1:0-652 GCF_000696425.1 Galeopterus variegatus
AGTTTTCAATGTTTTGCTTGTTACCCATTTCTAGTTTTATACCATTGCAGTCTGAAAAAATACTTGATATGATTTCAATTTTTAAAAATTGGTTGAGACATAATTTGTGGCCTAACATGTGGTCTACCTTAGAGAATGTTCCATGTGCTCATGAGAAGAATGTATGTTCTGCAGTTGTTGGATGAAATGTTCCATAAATATCTGTCAAGCCAAATTGGTCTATAGTGGAGTTTAAATCTTATGTTTATTTTGTTGATTTTTAATAAGTGATCTGTCCAATGCTAAGAATGTGGTATCAAAGTCCCCAACTATTATTGTATTGGGGTGCCTATCTCTCCCTTTAGATCCAATAATTGCTTTATATATCTGAGTGCTCTGATGTTCGATGCATATATATTTACAATTGTTATATCCTCTCGCTAATTTGATCACTTTATCATTATTTAATGTCTTCCTTTGTCTCTTTTTATGGTTTTTGGTTTAAAGTCTGTTTTATCCAACGTAAGTATAGCTACTCCTGCTTGTTTTTCGTTTTCTATTTGCATGAACTATCTCTTTCCATCCCTTCACTATTAGTCTATGTGCATCTTTACAGGTGAAGTGAGTTTCCTGTAGGCAGCATATAGTTGGGTCTTATTTTTTAATCCATTCA
>NW_007853227.1:0-652 GCF_000696425.1 Galeopterus variegatus
TCCAAAAGACGCTGAACAATAAATGCTGGAGTGGTTGCGGAGAAAAAGGAACTCTCATACACTGTTGGTGGGAATGCAAAGTGGTGCAACCCCTATGGAAAACGGTTTGTAGGTTCCTCAAACAGTTGAAGATAGATCTACCATATGACCCAGCTATCCCACTGCTGGGAATATATCCAAAGGAATGGAAATCATCAAGTCGAAGGTATACCTGTTTCCCAATGTTCATTGCAGCACTCTTCACAATAGCCAAGAGCTGGAATCAGCCCAAATGTCCATCATCGGATGAGTGGATACGGAAAATGTGGTATATCTACACAATGGAATACTACTCAGCTATAAAAACGAATGAAATACTGCCATTTGCAACAACATGGTGCAATGACATGGATGGACCTTGAAAGAATAATATTAAGTGAAACGATGCAGGCAGAGAAAAAGAAATACCACATGTTTTCACTTATTGGAGGGAGCTAAAGGTGAATGAAATCAATTCACACACATACACACACACACACACACACACACTCTCTCACACACACACAAAAATACAAACAAACAACAACAACAACAAAAACAAAAAAACCGGGTGAGGGGGGGAGAGGAAGATATAACAACCACAATTTTTTTTTTTGAAGTTCTTACAACAAGC
>NW_007853228.1:0-652 GCF_000696425.1 Galeopterus variegatus
AATTAATATTAAGAGAGACAGCTGTCTATTCATCATACCTTATTACCTGTTCCCTTACTTATATCTTGAACAATTACAGAGATATACCAATGAGCTCTTTATAGTGTAATCAATAGGTTGCAATCTATTGGCATAGAAGATGGCCTACATCTAGTGCAGATATAATTAATTTCAGTAGCAAAAAAAAAAAAATGCATATAGAAAGTATTTGGTAAAATATACTTAACATGTTCTTTTTAAAAGGAGGCTTGATTTGAAACATTTATCCCCAGTCTTTCAAGATTCAAACAAGGCTTCTTTGGCAATCTCTCACATAAATAAGTAGTGTTCATTAATTTTGCAAAGTCACTACAACATTGCAACCTAATTCAAGGTAGAGAGTGCTTTATTCTTACAAGTTATTTTTCCATTCAAATAAACTAACTTCAAATTACACCAACTTAAACTGCCACTCGCCAGTGTATCAACTTTCACTATGCCATTAATATATTACTGTGTATTGATTCTGGTTTGGAAAAATTGGCGAAGAGTAAAGGAAAAGCACAAAATATTTTGCATTTTTTCCTGTTCTGTAGTTGCTTACAACTAAACAAACAAACAAACAAAACTAACATTTTCAGTGAAGAATAAATGGATGTGCAACAATGTGTTG
>NW_007853229.1:0-652 GCF_000696425.1 Galeopterus variegatus
TCAGCTTTTCCCCATTCAGGATGATATTGGCAGTGGGTTTATCATGTATGGCTTTAATTATTTTGAGATACTTTCCATCTATACCTAAGTTATAGAGGGTCTTTGTCATGAATGAGTGTTGAATTTTATCAAATGCTTTTTCAGCATCTATAGAGATGATCATATGGTCCTTGTGTTTGATTTTATCAATATGGTGTATCACATTTATTGATTTGCATATGTTGAACCAACCTTGCATCCCTGGGATGAATCCCACTTGATTGTGGTGAATAATTTTACGTACGTGTTCTTGTATTCTGTTTGCTAGTATTTTACTGAGGATTTTTGCATCTGTATTCATCAAGGATATTGGCCTGTAGTTTTCTTTTTTGATTATATCTTTACCTGCTTTTGGCATTAGGATGATGTTTGCTTCATAGAATGAGTTTGGGAGATTTGCGTCTGTTTCAATCTTTTGGAATAGTTTGTAAAGAATCGGTGTCAATTCCACTTTGAATGTTTGGTAAAATTCTGCTGTGAATACATATAGTCCTGGGCTTTTCTTTTTTCGGAGCTTTCTGATAACATCTTCAATCTCCTTTATGGTTATTGGTCTGGTCAGAGTTTCTACATCTTCATGGTTCAGTTTTGGGAGCTTGTGTGAGTCCAGATA
>NW_007853230.1:0-652 GCF_000696425.1 Galeopterus variegatus
GGTTTAATTGTCTTTATTCTTCTCCACTGTGCCTGTCGCACTATGAGTTCCTAGAAAGTAGGGGCTCACCTATCTTCTATTATTTCCAAATAACAGTGTCTGATATATAATAGGTAGTTAATAAATATAGGTTAAATAAATAAACAAATAATTTGGGCTATATTTCTGTTACCTCATAATCTTTTGGCATTCAAATTACAGATAATTCCTAATTTAGGGAAGCTCACCATGGGTGAAGTAACATCCTCTTGGCTCCTCTCTCTTTTCAGCTAAATTGTGATAGGTGCTTCTTAGTCATACTGACTGAGTGGCCAAATCCACCATGGTCCTGCACCTGACCTTCAATTTTTCTTCCTCCAGGGACCTTTTCTGAAGGAAGCCATGGAGATGCTTAGTATATGCAAAAGCACAGGATGTAAACAGAAGGCAACTTACCAGGGGCAATTCTCAACTTCTCATCAACCTGATGGATCATATAGGGAGATAGTGTATAAATTTCTTAGAGGTCCTGGCATAATATAAATGGGATGCCTTCTATACTGTTTTCAGTAAAACACACTCCTTTCCTCTCTAACTCTCTCAGATCCCTTCTTATTGTTTCTTTTGATGAAGTTCCAGAAAAACTACCTGAACCCAAATCTGTGACTCAGGC
>NW_007853231.1:0-652 GCF_000696425.1 Galeopterus variegatus
AAGAAGTGAGATAGTTATTTATCAGACATGATTAGGACTTCTATTTCAAAATTTATGAAAAATTCAGATATTGTATAATTACAGATGCATAAAGCTCACAGTTTACTTCAAGAATCATACATAAACATTAACATTTGTAAGAACTTATATATATATTTTAAGTTGTCTTTCACAATTGAGATCTTGGCACTGATTCATTAGGAAAGAGATTAAAGTATCATGTAATTAGCCCTTTTGATCTTTCTAATTCAAATCCTATTTTTGGGGGGGAGAAGACTCTTTAATTGACACTATTATTTGGTTCCTCAGAAATAATTCTTAAACTATGTATTACCCTTCTCTAAGTTTAGTACTGAAATGCTGAAAGATACGCTTATTTGAGTTTGCTTGCCCACAAGTGTATATGTTTTATATGCAGATATTATGTGAAGAAAGTAGTTTTTAAACTCTAAGTTAGCAATTTTCCATAAAATTAATATAGTTGCCTTGTTAATTATAATCTCAGTATTGGCCTTGGTTTAGGAAATTTTTATTGTTTAGTACAATCTCTTAGTAACTATGACTCTTCACCCTTAGAAAGATCTATTTGGCAAATGAATTTAATTCTTTGATTTTATTTGAAGAACTGATTAAAGACGTGCATTGAAAATTA
>NW_007853232.1:0-652 GCF_000696425.1 Galeopterus variegatus
GTTGAATATACTAATTATCCTGATTTGAGCATCACATATTGCACACAGATATTGATAGACAATGCTGTACCCTACAGTTATGTACAACCAATTATGTTCCAAAAAAATTAACTAACTAATTAAAGAAAAGAAAATGTTAGATGGGTCACCATAAATGGGGACATTCAGACGAATCAAAATGTGATGAGTGCTTTTCACAAAGCCAAGAAAATTCATGACAGTATTCTTGATTCTATCCTTTTGACTTTTGCATCCAAATTTGATTGGTCACAAACACAAGAATGCAGGCAATGATAAGACAAATCTGTCCCCGACTGTAAACACAGATTTAAAAAAATAGTTGGAAGAACTTTTCAGGTCTCTCCTCACTTTCCATACAGTTCTAGCTTTTGTCATCAGTTTTGTTAATGGACTAAAATCTCTAATGGAATAATTGTACAAAATATAACAACTGGCATATAGATCACCTTTCTGAGATCCATGCTCTGTCTCAACATCCTGAGGCTTCCATGCTCTAAACTCATACAACATAATCTTATGGCTCATCAACTTAATCAACTGGAAAGAAAGGAGTCTAATACATCTGGTTCTAATTACTTTCTGAAACCTACTGTTTACAAAGATATTTGAAAATATGTTAAAGAAAATGACC
>NW_007853233.1:0-652 GCF_000696425.1 Galeopterus variegatus
AGTCAAGAAAGAACAAAACCCACCAGTAAAATAAAAATACTAACAATAAACAGAAAAAAAAAGTTTACCTACCATCCCAAGAAACCAACAAACACGGAAGACAAACAGTAAATCAGAAAGAAAGGAGCAAAAGATATTTAAAACATCTAAACAAAAATCAGTAAAATGCCAGGAGTAAATCAACACCTTTCAATAATAACTCGATGTAAAAGGATTGAATTCCGCACTCAAGAGACACAGATTGACTGATTGAATTAAAAAGATGAACCCAACAATATACTGCCTTCAAGGGACTCACCTCACCTGTAAAGACACACCTAGACTAAGAATGAAAGGATGGAAAAAGAAAAACCATGCAAATAGAAATGAAAAACTACCTGGAGTAGCTATTCTTACATCAGATAAAATAGACTATAAACCAAAAACCATAAAAAAAGAGAAAGAAGGCCACTATATAATGATAAAAGTATCTAACCAACAAGAAGACATAACAATCATAAATATATGTGTACCTAACATTGGAGCAGCCAGATATAGAAAGCAAATACTAACAGACCTAAAGGAGGAGATAGACACTAATACCACAATAGTAGGGGTCCTGAACACCCCACTCACAACATTGGACAGATCATCTAGGCAAAAAATCAACAAA
>NW_007853234.1:0-652 GCF_000696425.1 Galeopterus variegatus
GTACCAGGTGCTGTAGGCGTCCAGGGGGCACTGAGCATGCCAGTGGCAGTTGAGTCTAGGGAGTCTAGGGAGAGTGGAGGGAGGGAGGCAGGGAGGCGGCCACGGAAATACAGGGTAAACGGTTCCAAACAGAATGCACAGCGTGTGCAAAGGCCCCCAGAGGGAATGGGCATGGTGAGCTCAACACGGCGCATCCGACGTGGGTGGCGAGGTGGGAGAGGAGAGGGCTGTGCTCTCCTGAGAGTGAGGAAAGTGGGTTTGGCCTGGCCTCTGTGGCAGATCCTGGCGGTACTAAGTTGGGGAGCCATGCACCCCAGAAGATTACTCTGCTGTGGGAGGCGCAGGGCAGAGGCTGGGAGACTGAGGGGAGGTGGTCCTGAGAGACCTGCTGACGAGGGTGGCAGCTGTGGTGATGGTGCCTGGGGGTCTAAGTGAGGGAGGAGTTTAAAGTGAGGATGTGCCCAGGTGAGGATGCATCCAGGTGAAGGTGCGTCCAGGTAAGGAAGCATCCAGGTGAGGGTGCGTACAGGTGAGGGTGTGCTCTGGCATTGCAGAGATGGGCAACAGGGCATCCTTGCATTGGATATTCAGGGTGAGGGTGGTCTCACAGGGGGTTACACCTAGCAGCAGGGATGCGTCAGTTCTAGCAGGG
>NW_007853235.1:0-652 GCF_000696425.1 Galeopterus variegatus
TAGTAAGAGCATCCACCTTCAATTTTAAATATCCTACTTTAGTTGATAAATTATGTGATATCTCTACTGATAATTAAATAAGAATTTTATTATATTTTTAATGCATTTAAACATAAATTTCTAAAACAAAAACTGCTCACATGAAGAAACAGAATTAGTTTATTAACTAATACAAGTTCATCCAGTCACTAAATGACAGAAACTGGGAATAAAGCCAGGTGCCTGGACCCTCCTACCAATGCAGTGCACAAGTAGTTTAGCTCTTCTCAACAGAGTGAATCTGACTGTTTTAATTCAAGGTAATTAATTGCTTGCAGCTTGCACTGGGTGATAAGTTCTCTGTGAATGAACACTATAAAATTTTTAGTAAAAATAGCATAAGGAAGCCTTGAGGCAAAGTGAATCTTGACATAATCAGTTGTGTACCAACAAGGAAAAGGAGAGAAGAGCACTCCAGGTGGAGGTAGAAAAAGGAGCATATTTGTAAAGCTTTAGTAGCAAGTTGTCTTTTGGGAAAAAAAAAAATCAAGTTAAATTTTAATATAGGATTAGCAGTTTTTCACAATATCCTCCCCACCCTACTTTTTATTTTTTTTTAATTCAGTTAATGACTATCTTGTGCCCATCTACATGAGTTGTTGAGAATTAGGTA
>NW_007853236.1:0-652 GCF_000696425.1 Galeopterus variegatus
GGAAACTCAGAGGGATTTATTGGCTTGTAGCAATCACATAGGGGATAGATCATCTGGCTCCAAATCTTATGCTCTTTCTGTTTTTCTGCATGCCCAGGGGCCAAAGTCTTCCTCTGTATGGAGTAGTATACCCTCTCATTTGATCTTATTGAAGTTGTGTTTGCTTCTGTGCATAACCCCGTATTAAGAGAGGAATAAGGGACTATAAACATGCTTCCACCCCTCCCTGTTCTTTGCAGTAGGAATCAGCCTTTCTCATCATCTGCAAAATAAAAGAGAGGGTGCCTTCCTTTTTCCATTCCTTGTAGGTTTGGGAATTCTCACTTTGCTCATTCACAAAATCGAACACTGAGTCATGTTCCAAAATGATAAGACCTATGTTAAGCCTATGACTTTCATGAGTAATACTCTCATGAAGGGCGAGAGTGGAATTGGAGTCAGACTGACAAGGATCTCTTCTGTCACAGTGTAACTGTGGGACATTGCCCAGTACACTGAATGTCCCCAAACCTCAGTTTTTAAGTTAATAGAATGGGAATAACCAAACATCATAGAATTGTTGTGCATATTCATTCAGACTCCTGAACTATTTTTTTTTTTTTTTGGCATAAAGTTAAGTGTTGCTGATAGTTTCTGTTTATGTAGCATGCAA
>NW_007853237.1:0-652 GCF_000696425.1 Galeopterus variegatus
AGTAGCTCTTCCAGTACCTGCAAAGACAATGCAGACTTGTTGAGCCCATTAAAGAAATGGAAGTCTCGCTATCTGATGCAGCAGAATGTCACCAAGTTACTTTGGCCTCTGTCTCCAGTCACGCCACCCGCTCCCAATGCAAGGATCAAATATCACCCAGCTGGCCGTACCGGGCCTGCCTCATGTAGGAGAAGAGGAATGTCAAAATGATACAGCCTCATGTTCTCACCAATCACATATCTTACTACTGCTAGTCGCTGCAACACTCTCTGCAGTTGGAGAACATATCTACCCCTGAGAGTTCCCCTGTGCATAGGCCCAAGTCCGTGTCACCTGAGCACTTCAGATCCTCTGCACTGATGGCATTAGTGGTCTTGTGATACACTGACATACGTTAGAGGATAAAGAAAGAACTAAATGGCCAGAAGGTTGTATGAGAAATACACCTGCTTAACAGTGAAACTTTGTCACCAAGAAGACATGGACTTGACAAAAGTAGGATACCTTGACTCCAACACTAACAACTGTGCTCACAGACCTACCCTGTCAACTCAGGTCATTCTGACCTGGCTCCCCATCCCTCCATTGAGTCCACCTCTGAGACTGGTTTCCCAAGCAGGAGTGGAGATGGAACTCAGACCCTCATGAGAAA
>NW_007853238.1:0-652 GCF_000696425.1 Galeopterus variegatus
GGTAGTAAATTATTAATTTATGTATTCCTTTCAATGATATTTGTTGAGCAACTGTTATATATCAGATGTTTTTCTAGAAATACAGAGAGAACCAGAGAGACAAGGTTTTGCTGTTATGGGGTTTCATTTCATGCCTGTGTGAGAAGAGAAAACAATAAAGCAACAAGCAAGCAAAGGAACGGCAGGGACAGAATGATCTCAGGGAATTAAATAAGGTGAAGCAACTGCAAGTGAGTAGGTGGGACTTTAGATCGACTGACCCCAGAAGGGCTCTGTAAGGAGATGGTATCCAAACCAAGATCTGTCTCTAAAGTTGAAAGCTAAGATCTCTTCAGGCAGACATAGGAGTAGATCAAAACATTAATGTTCAAATGAGCTTGGATTTTTGAGAAATAGGAAAAAGACTAGGGAGGCAAGAATATAGTGGATGAGGTATGAAGGGAAGACTAATATAAAACATTGAAGATGTAGTCAAGGGCTGAATTATAATATAAAACATTGAAGATGTAGTCAAGGGCTGAATTATAAAAGGCCTTTTAATACCAGAAAAAAACAAAATGTTAAAATTTTGGCAAAGATATAAAATCATTACAGGGTGGGCCGGCCTGGTGGCGCACTGCTACAGTGCACCGCTTGGGAGCGCGGCGGCGCT
>NW_007853239.1:0-652 GCF_000696425.1 Galeopterus variegatus
AATTAGAAATTTCTTCTTTAGAAGGCAAAATTTTATTTAAAAATAAATCATACTAGATAGTACCATCAGCTCCATATACTATACTACACTTTTATGGATTAGAAAACTAGATGTGTCTGCTGATTTGAGAAGGGAATTAGAACTGTCCAGATAGCTAGAAACAGGAGTGAGCCCAGCTGTGGGTAATTTTCACAAGGGAGGAAGACAGGAGGTAACAGATGGATGGACTGCTGGTGCAGCTAAGCATGTTGTTGAAAATCCTCATAACTGATCTTTGGCATGGGCAACCAGAAAGCAGGAACACATTTTTCCAATGATAGGCTGCCAACATCACATGTATTAATTTTATAATTTGCCAAATAGAAACTAGAAAATATCTCTGTTATTCTATTTATTTGATTACAAAGGACACTTATTTGTAATTTTATAATCTCTGCTATAAATTGCTTGTGTCCTATTAGACTTACAGTTTCTATCAATTTACTTGTTCTTTGTCCTATTTTGCACTTTTCCAGTTTTTAGTAACCTTTTTAATATTGTTTGGTGTTTCTAGTGTTCAGTAATCACATACATTAAAATTTTGTTTAAATGCTTTTATATTTAGAAATTATTTCCTTCCAAGGTACACAAAATACAAAATGATAGTAAATAT
>NW_007853240.1:0-652 GCF_000696425.1 Galeopterus variegatus
AAAGCCTTTAGACACACTTCACACCTCAGTCAACATCAGAGAACACATGATATTCATCTGGCCGTGGATAACAAAAGAAAGCTCTGTTTATGCAATGAATGTGGCAGGGCCTCTAACCAAAATGCACATGTTATTCAACATTGTAGAATTCATACTGGTGTGAAACCCTATGAGTGTAGTGCATGTAGGAAAACTTTTGGTGCACAATCAACTCTTATTCAGCATCATAAAATTCATGCAGCAGAGAAAACTTATGGATGCAGTGAATGTGGGAAAGCCTTTAGGCAGAGGACCCAACTTACTGAACACCAGATAATTCATCTGGAGAGAAACCTTATGAATGCAGCAAATGTGGAGAACCCTTCACTCACAGTTCCAATCTTTTTCTACACCAGAAAATTCACATGAAAAAATTATCTTAAGTAGGACTTCCCTCTCAAACCTCAGGAGGAACAGTATTCCTTTGGCTTAAATGACATTTTTGTTATTCTAATGTTACTCCTGCTGACTTCCACACCAATAGGCAAGAATAAGAAAATATCAAATCTTTAATTTCATGGCTATATGAATATGATTGTAGAAATGGTGGGTGGCAATGACCAGCCAGGTGGCCGTCAGTCAAATTGTAGTCTGGCTTTGTAGTTCCATTTTA
>NW_007853241.1:0-652 GCF_000696425.1 Galeopterus variegatus
AGGAAGTAGTTCGGAGACCTCAATGACCTTATCCCCAATAGAGGAAAAAGGGAGGAATGTAGGGCCCCATAGAAGACCCCAAAGGAGGCACTCCCTAAAACATGGCGTTTTTCTCTTCTAGGTCCTAACAATCTCGCCGGCGCCAAGGTGCAGCCTATCAGAAATCATTACCCGCCCCCAGCCAATCAACTACCGCCCCGTGTACTAACCACCCTCTCCTGGAACCTGGCTCTATATAAATGTATGCTTCTCCCCTGAATAAAACAGAACTTCTCTGGTGAGCTGTCAGCTTGGGTCCTGTCATCCTTTCAGGGCCAACATTTGAAAATTGGCCAGGTCAGCCTTTTGTTTTTGTCGTTCTTTTTCCTCCTCCCTATTGTGGAAAACCTTAAAGGCCACTGATAAGATCTCAGTCTGTGGAGTAGCGGGGCCCTGTTCCAGTTTTTTTCATTTAGTTTTAATGTTGGGGTAGGCTTGAGCCAAAAAGTAATTTCTTGGACCTTTTGGAAATTGAACATGTACTGTAACAACCCCTTCAGCACCAGCTACTTCACAGAGAGGAGCCATAGTAGAGGAAGGGAGGAGTCCCCAGGAATGAGTTACGGGGGGGGCTGAAAGAGGCAGAGGGGGAGGGGGAAGGAGGGAGAGCGGA
>NW_007853242.1:0-652 GCF_000696425.1 Galeopterus variegatus
ACACACACACACATCCGCACACAGACACACTCTGTCCTGAGTGCAAGCCAGGCATGAGAGTGAGCCTCAGGGTCACTGGCAGCAGGAGGAGGATGTCCCTGCCCTCCCCGGCCCTCAGACAAGCCCCGCACTGCGGCACAGGCAGAACTTACGTGATCCTCCGGCTCTGTGCACTGCTGAAACCTGCGAAGGAGGCGCTCCGGCCCACAACCCCCACGGCCCCTGTGTCCCCAGGGGACAGGAACCGCACCCTCACCGACATGGCGTGACCTGCAAGGAGAGGGCAGGAGAGTCAGCCTCACACGGCCACCTAGTGAGTGCTGATCAGGGCCGGCCGCACCCACCATCACCTCTCAGGCCTTGCAACAGCCCCAGAGAGCGGAGGCGGCTGGTACTGTCCCCAGCTCACGGATGAGCAAACTGAGGCTCTGTGGAGTTAGGGGACCTGCCTGGGGCAAGAAGCAGGAGCAAGATTCGAACCCAGCTCTCCATACTCTGCAGTCAGTTTCTTAGTACCCAAGCAATGCTGTCTCCATGAGCCCAGGGGAAACAGAACCTTCTGGACACAGCTGCCTCTCCTCCCCTCCCCCCAGCTACTCCACAAACCCTCGCTGAGCACCTCCTCTGTACCAAACACTGCAGGAGACACACA
>NW_007853243.1:0-652 GCF_000696425.1 Galeopterus variegatus
CCATCTTGAATTTTGTAACAGGATGATAATATGACTAAAATTTATATATGTCCAGGCAGGCATTCAGCCACATAAAAATTCATTATTCTAAGCTAAATAAATAAAAATGCAAACAGAATTATTCTCCAGCTTATCCCTCTGTAAAATATGAAAGCCCTGTAATGTATTAAGCATAAAAATGCACTATTATGGGTTGTTATTAAATTTATCATTTTTAAGTGAGTCTATCTGTTTGTACCCCTAAGTCAAATCAGTGACTCTGCATTTTGATTTGTATCATTCCTTAGAAGAGATGAAATGGGATTTATCATCCGCTTGCTTTTTTCTGCTCAATATTTGTTTCTGCATTGAATGAACCACTTAAGAACACCATCAGGGTAGGATGCTTGAGACTAATTTGGGTTGCTAGCAGAAGTCAGTTTGTATAATCCTCAAACTATCTAATTTTTAAACTGAAATCACCATGTCAAGTCTCTCAGACTTCAGATGGATGCAAATGACTTAATTTCACAATGACCTCTTGCAGTGTGTCTAATGCAGGTGATATTGATGACTGGGGCTGAAAGAAAGGCCACAAGGCTTCATAGCTAGCTTTAAGTGAAAAACTTTCCTGTCCCCTACCCTCATTCTTTTTTTTTTTTTTTTTTTTTTT
>NW_007853244.1:0-652 GCF_000696425.1 Galeopterus variegatus
GGGTCCCCAGCAAGCTTCTTCCAGGAGGCCTAGCCTTGCCAAATTCGAATAATCACAGTGTCTACATTTTCAAAACATGCACAAGCCACAACACAGAAGAGAAGGATTCTCTCTCACTTGATGACAAATACGTGTTTCCAGGATTGGAGCCTCATTTGAAAGTCTTATGTTAAGGTTTTTTTATTTATTTTTATTTTTATTTTTATTTTGTCAATATACAATGTAGTTGATTATTATGTCCCATCACGGAAACCTCCCTCCCTCCTCCCTCTCCCCCCTCCCACGCAAGTGTGTTCCCTCCATTTGCTTGTTGTAACAACTTCAAAAAAAATTGTGGTTGTTATATCTTCCTCTCCCCCCCACCCCGTTTTTTTTGTTTTTGTTGTTGCCCCCCCGGTTTTTTTTTTTTTGTTGTTGTTGTTGTTTGTTTGTTTTTTTGTGTGTGTGTGAGTGTGTGTGTGTGTATGTATGTGTGTGAATTGATTCATTCACCTTTAGCTCCCTTAAGGTTTTTTTAAAAAGTTATTTTTTCCTTTTTTTTTTTGTCCTACCACTCTCCCAAATGCAGGCAATTCTTCCCTATCCTTCCATGTAGTCTAATACTTTAAAAAAAAAAAAAACCAGTTCAACTTCCTCTTGCTAAACGGTGTGA
>NW_007853245.1:0-652 GCF_000696425.1 Galeopterus variegatus
CTTGAGTTCCTAGGGGAGAATTTATTTCATTTCCTTTTCCAGCTTCTAGAGGCCACCTGCATTCCTCAGCTCAAGGCCCCTTTCTCCAACTTTAAGCACATAGCTCCAACCTCTGTCATTGCAGCTCCTCTCTGACTGTGACCCTCTTGCCTCTCTTTTATAAACACCTTTCTGATTATAGTAGTCTGACCTGAATAATCCAGGAAAATCTTTCCATCTCAAGATTCTTAATTTAATCACACCCACAAAGTCATTTTTAACATTAAGGTAACATATTCACAGGTGCCAGAGATTAGGATGTAGACACCTTTGTGGGCCATTTATAAAAATGTTTTGTCTACCATGACAGAATTCACCTGAATTCTATAGTACAACACTATTCAGAACCTCTGGAAGTCATGCTTTCGAAGGGATAGTCATTTCAATAATAAATATTTTTTAGCAACTAATGTGTGTCTAGTATAGTGCTCAGTGCTGGAGATAAATAGTTGTACAGATCCAGTTCCTATTTTTAAAGAAATTTTGGTTTAGCATGACTTTTTAAAACCTTTTTGAACATGCTTATTGTATGAAATACATTTTACTTTACAATATTGATATAGGAGGTACTCAGTTTCCCTGGTCTCGGTTTTCAGACACACTTTGGGTTTCC
>NW_007853246.1:0-652 GCF_000696425.1 Galeopterus variegatus
TATGCATAATAACAACAACAGCTGCCATTTATTGGCAGGCAATTTACACCAGCCTTTTGCTGGGTACTGTTTATGTTAACTCTAATATTCCCAATAACCAAAATGTCATTGTTCCTATTTTACATATGAGAAGGTCACCCAGCGTGTTCATGACTATACCTGTTCTGTCTTACCCGAGCCCATCTGTTGTAACTTCATCGCATTATCATATTTTAAAAATTAGAAGCCCAAACTCATCACTAGCATAAAGTATTTTCAATTCCATAACACAGAAACCAAAATTCCAGACAGTATGGAAGACGCCCGACTGTACAATCCATCGTGGTTGAGTAGGAGTCATTTTAAATGTTGAAGGACATTTACAGATCTGTTAGCAATGTACATGTTCAGGCTGCTGTGAAGGTTGAATGAGACGATGCATGTGCCCTCCTGACATCAGAGTGCCTGGAAAGTGCTGCCCTCCCGCCTGTGAGGGCCACAGTTTAAGGCTGTGTTAATGATAAGAAAAATTAAAAAATACATGAAGACACACATAGGGGTCTCTTAGAAAACCTCCATGAAAACACGCTGCTATCAGCACAGGGACATTCTTTCTTTTTTTTTTTTCGTGTCCGGCAACGGATCGCAACCCTCAGTGTCACGCCCGTACCGG
>NW_007853247.1:0-652 GCF_000696425.1 Galeopterus variegatus
GGTACAAAGTAGAATGGTGAACACATGCGGGACCAAATTGGATTTCACCCTCTAATTCATTTGAAACATAAATCTCGATGTTTACAGGCACATAGAGACAGGAAGGCAGAGGGAGTCCTAGTTAGGAAAAGAGAATATTGACAGGCAACTAATGAGAAAAATACTATCTTCACAATGACATTCAATCCAACAAAGACTTATTAAGCTGTTGCTTTGTGCCTACCACTGTGCTGAAAAATCTACATGCTGCAAATTCAGGCATTAAACTCAGTTGAACAAAGTGTGAATTAATCATAGAAAAGCATTCACAGAATACAAGCAAAGGTTTCTTTTATTTTCATTTATTTATTTATTTTTTTTAATTTTGTTATTGTGATAATCATCAAAAGCTCAGTTCACATGCTGCTCAGTTGCTTTGCATGACTACCCTACACACCCATGGGGTTTCAGACGCAGCTGAATGAGGTCGATAAGCCGACGTGGTAAATTACACTGTTGGAGTTAGTCTGCAGCCATTCAAGGGAGCAATGCTGAAAAATCAAGTGGAACTGCAGGAGGACTGCCCAGGTTTGGTAGGACTACTAAAACACTGAAAATAAGTGAATAAACAAGGACAGAAAACAAACTTTAAAAAGCCCCCTCCTAAAATACA
>NW_007853248.1:0-652 GCF_000696425.1 Galeopterus variegatus
TGTATGACCTCCTGCATTTTATGATGTTAGTTTCATTTATGTTATCATCTTTTATGTTTAAAGGGAATTTCAGAAAAAGTTCGAGAGGCTAACATGAAAGGAATGGTCATTTGAATTAAAATGAGGTTGAAAGAATGTAGAATTTTGGGCATGAAGTTTTCAAAGTAGAATGGAAGACTTTCATCTTCCTAAAAATTGACCTTTCCTTTACTAATACTTTGTAATTGGACCCACATTTAAGCTTACACAGTGGGAAATACTCTATACTAGTTAATAAGGAAAAATACTCATCTTTCCCAAATGGACTGAAGATCTCTTTGACTTAACATGGAATTTCAACAAAAACTCTCTCTTTTTAAAAATTGGTTATGAATATTCATGGGATACAAAAGTGTTGTCACCCCTCGTGCCCAAGATGTGAAGGCCAGGTCCATCCTGGCAGCATACCCATTACCAAAAATTGTGATTATACCCCATGTCCCCCACCCGATTATCCCCCCAGCTATATGTAACCTCCCTCCCCATCCGCCTTTCCCCACTCCACTTTGATCCCTATGTGTGTTCTCTCCCTGTGCAAGTCCAATGAACCACTGTGGTATTTCTTTCTTTCTTTCTTTCTTTCTTTCTTTCTTTCTTTCTTTCTTTCTTTCTT
>NW_007853249.1:0-652 GCF_000696425.1 Galeopterus variegatus
AAATGGCTGTTTCCTGAGTATCTGCCATGTACCAGCTATTTTATTCTCTCGATTCTCTTTTCTCACCATGCAATCAACTTGTCCAGTCTCTTTCTGTCTCCCAGACTGAAAAGGAAAATGACATACAGGAGACAGGTGCGAAACCATGCTGCAAAGCACAGGTGCCCAGTCCTAGAAGACTGAAGGTTAAATATTTGCTTAAAGGACTTTTTCTCTTCTAACTACTGATAACAATGGACCTCCAACTTTTTAAAAGTGTAGAACACTTTTTCCCAATGAAGTCTTATGTGGAATAGTAAACAGAAAGAAATACAAATGCTAACGAAGCAAAGATGCTACGCTGGTTAAAGGGGTTGCAAGTGGAGCCTGGAACCCCACCCCCCGAAGTCCTCTAGGACTTTCTCTTGGCTCCTGAGAGTTTTGGGGATATCCGCTTAAGCACAGAAATAACCAATAGCAGCCACCCCTACCAAGGGAATTCTCTGCATACCGAGTGTTGCTAACTTTTTATATACATCATGCCTTTGCTACTCATAACTTTATACAATTTATTATTATTATTATTAGCTGCAGTATTAGTGTCATTAATGCCAGCCTCATTCTGCAGAAGAGAAAACTAAGGCTTAACAAGTTTAAATACCTGGGTTTAACT
>NW_007853250.1:0-652 GCF_000696425.1 Galeopterus variegatus
GCATTTGACTTTGTTTTTCTTCTCTCTGATTTTCTTATCTATTCCTGGCCCTCATCAAAGGTTTTTCGTAAGCAGATGAAATGATTGTGGTATGTTAAGAATATTGTTTTATCATAGATATCTTGACAATGGTCTAATGGACAGATCAGTAAGGACCAGAACACCAAGATGAGTGATGATAAAAGTCTACTAGAACTTGACATTAGAAAAAACAATTAAAGAACACATCCAAGGATGTGACAAAACAGAATCAAGAGGACCCAGGCCTGATTGGGTGTAGGAAGAGAAAGTAGGGAGAAGTCAAAGATTACTACAAGACTTGAGGCCTAGATAACTGAAAGATTGGTGAAAACACTCATTAAAAGAGGAAAAAGCAGACCAAGAGTTGGTTTGAGGAATGGGGGAAAAGATGAGCTCACCAGACAACAGGTAGACTCTAAAGGATTTAAAGAACCATAGCTGCAGATGTCCAGCAAGCAGTTGGGAATGGTGAACTGGAGGTTGCAAGAGATCAGGGCTGGAGATAGAGAACTAGGATCATGTGCATATTGACACTTCATAGATGAAATGTGAATTCAAAGGGAGAACACATGGAGAGAGGATAGGGGAAGAAGGGAAGAAGAAAGACAGAGATTGAAAAAGATCTCAAAAG
>NW_007853251.1:0-652 GCF_000696425.1 Galeopterus variegatus
TGGGAGTTATAATGTTCACTCATGTTTTAAATTTACAATAATAATTCATATTCCTATAGCTTAGTCAATGTTTTCATATAAGCATCCCAAAATACAAATACAAAGTAGGCTCATGAGGGCCGGCCCAGTGGCGCACTGGATAAGTGCGCCGCTTGGGAAGCGCAGCGGTGCTCCCGCCCGAGGGTTCGGATCCCACATACGGACCAGTTCCTGCTCACTGGCTGAGCGAGGCACAGGAGCAGCACCGAGGGTTGCAATCCCGTTGCCGGTCCCCGGTCTGGTACGGGGGCAACACTGAGGGTTGCGATCCGTTGCCGGACACGGAAAAAGACAAAAGACAAAAAAAAAACAAAAAACAAAAAACAAAGTAGGCTCATGAGATAAATTTTTATCATACCTATTCGGTAATAAATGAAGTGCAATGCAGGTAAGAGGTTTCCCAAAGGAGTCATGTAAGCCCATTCAATAAAAAGCATGCCTACTTGTGATTGACCATTTCCCTTAGCCTTTATTTAGGATACTATCTATTCAGCCATATCTGCCCTGGGAGAATTGCATGACTTGAATCTCGTTTCAAATTCTAGATCACATTAAGGTCTGCAGATGAGTCATTAATAGGCTGCCAACACATTCATGGTGGTAGCCATGAGCC
>NW_007853252.1:0-652 GCF_000696425.1 Galeopterus variegatus
GTTTCCACCACTTTGCACGGCTCACAAGCAAGGATGCCTCAGCAGTGCACCATGCTCCAGCAAAATGGGCCAGGGATGTACAAGGGTGCTTGATAAAGAAGACTGTCAGCTCTACCTGTATCCTGGAGTCAGAGATCCAGTGGGGACTCTGGCAGGCCACCTGCTCCACCAGGGATGGCCCAGGAGGGCTCCGCATGTCTGTCAGTCCACACACACAGTGGTCCATGGGAAGACACAGAGAGGCCACAGGCTGAAGCTGGGGGCCAGGACAGTCTCCAGGGTAGCCCTAGGCAATGCGGGCTCTCAGTCTCCTCCAGAACGGATGTCCCAGGAAGACCCTCTCTGCAGTTGTAGATAAAATGGGGTTCTCAGGGCAGTGAGGGGCATTCCTACCCAAAGGCTGTGTGGCTCCTGCACCACAGAGCTTCCAGGAAGGCATTGGTTCCCCTGTCCGTCTTTGCCATCTGCTGGAGTCCTGTGGGCAGGGGCTGCAGGGGCCTCTCCACGCTGTGTGGATCAGCACAGCCGCTTGGGAGCCTCTCGCTGGCCATGGGCCTGATGAACACTGGCCGGGAGAGGCATGTGTGGCACCCCCGGTGCTGTGCACGCCAGTCCCCCTGACCAGGGAGGGCTCGGGGCTGCATTCTGGTCT
>NW_007853253.1:0-652 GCF_000696425.1 Galeopterus variegatus
TTTCTGTCTCTGTGGATTGGCCTGTTCTGGACATTTCATGTAAATGGAATCACACACTGTGCGGCCTTTTATGTCTGGCGTCTGTCACTGAGTGTGACATGTTCAAGGTCCATCCACGTTGTAGTGTGTCAGAGCCTCATTCCTTTTTGTGTACAAGTTTTTGCATGGAGAGAGGTTTTCAATGATCTTGAGTCTATGTTCATTTTTGTTTTTATTTATTTATATGTTGGCCGCTGGCTGGCGTGGGGATCCGAATCCTTGTCCTTGGTGTCATCGACACTGCGCTGTAACCAAGTGAGCCGAATGGCCAGCCCTCTGTGTTCATTTGTAATTGTAGCATTTTTTAAATTGCACAAATGAAATGCAGACGTGCCACTGAACACTAGGAATAAAGCTTGAGCCTTTCTCGACTGCTGCCCTCTCTCTGAGGCCATCCATGGCTCCCCTCTCGGACATAACTGCCACCGCATTTGTGGAGTCTCCTGCCACCCCATTCTTGGTGTGTTTATAGACGTCAACACACGCCACAGAAGTGTGTACAGTATGGTGATTGCACGAAGATGAAATCTCAGTTCTAATAAAATTGTTTTTCCAGGGGCCGGCCCGGTGGCGCACTGCTACAGTGCGCCGCTTGGGAGTGCGGCGGCGCTCC
>NW_007853254.1:0-652 GCF_000696425.1 Galeopterus variegatus
CCAGGGAAGACCTCTGATTGGCCACTTCAGAATCCTTATTTCATCAAGGAGCCAATCACTGAGGCCAAAACAATGAAGCACTGTCATTGGCCAAGCCTGAATCTTATACCTAATCCTGTGTTCAGAGAAACCAGGTGCTGAAATTGGTAGCCCTCCTACAAAGGCATGGAGTAGGTGAGAAGAATTTTCAAAACAAATAGTGCTGAAATTAGAATTGAGTAAGTGCTGGGTTGACAAAAACAGTTGGTGTACTCTTCAATAACTCGACATAATGAAGATAAGATCAGGCTATGATAAGGGGAGTCATAAAAAAGAAAACGAAAAAGAAAGGAAAAGAAATCATAAGTAAGGCACTACAGGAATATAGAGAAAAAAACAAAATTTCTAAGTGAAGGATCAAGGAAAGCTTCACAGACCTGTACCCATCCTCCCTCACCCAATAGAGCTGAGTCTCAAATCCATCTCTGAAAGAATCAAGCTGAACATTTTATTTAGAATTAAAGAAACACCCATCTGAGAGGAACATTAAGGTCATGCCGTCTGTCCTAACACATTCTGACCAAAACGAGTGACAGAAGAGCCCACAGCATGAGTACAATGTTCCAGGGAGGTGGTCCCATAATTGGTCTCAGGAAGCAGGCCCAGGGTTTAA
>NW_007853255.1:0-652 GCF_000696425.1 Galeopterus variegatus
ACTTGGCAAAATACTTTTGTTTTGCTGAGCTTCCATATCTCTGTGCAAAAAATGGAAAAAATCCACATAACCTGTGGATTAATTTAACTCTCACAAAACAACTGTGAAGTAAATTCTAATGTTATCTTCAGAGGAAAAAATGGACAAACTGAATATCACCATGTAGATGCATGTGAGAACTGCAGGAGAATGTTCTAGTTTCTTCAAGTCAATGCATGAAAGGAGGGTAGAAGAGAAATGCTCTAGAGTCAGAGAGACTTAAGAGACTTAACCAAATGCAGCAAGTAGATGACACTTGGATTCTTACTTGAAAAACCCAGCTGTAAAAAGGCATTTTGGAGACAGCTGGGGAAATGTGAATAGAGACCAGGCATTAAATATCAAGGAATTATTATTTTTGTTAGCTATGATAATGGTGTTATAGTTAGATTTTTTAAATGTCCATAATTTATAGAAATATGTATAAGTAAAATTATGTAAGATATAGAATTTGCTTTAAAATGCTTTAGAAAAAAACTGTAATTGATTACATGAAGCAAATGTGACTTGATAGTTGTAGAATCTGGGTGGTGGATATGTTTGAAATTTTTTAAAATAAAAACCAAATTAGTTAAAAGAAATGATGCAATGAACTCAGATGTGAAATAACTTG
>NW_007853256.1:0-652 GCF_000696425.1 Galeopterus variegatus
TGTGTGTGTGTGTGTGTGTAGTGGGGGGAGTTAGCCAAAAGTCAATGGATTTTAAGTACTTTTTGGACACAGAAACAAACAAGAAATCTTAAGAGGAATGACAGTAAATAAAATTGATTAAGATCTGCTACGGTTCCCCAGAGAGCAGTCTGAAAATCACCAGACCAGATAATGGTTAAGAGGCTGGCTTTCTCAAATATTCTGCAAATTCTTAGAATTACCAAGTAATTTTAGTCTCCCTGATCCAGTGGAAGGGGCCCAGGTGATGACAGAGCACAGCCACAAATTAGTAGGATGCACATATCATCATCATATACTGGAAAGGGCACATGATGTTGCCAGCAGAGTGTGGGTAAGCTGATTCATATCAGCACATTAGCTGGCAGTGACTCCAATGTTGCTTCTTTCAAGAAGGCCTCCCTGATTCTCCCTGTGTGGTCACTTCATCCTTGTATAGCCTGTCTATTTTGTCTTTTCTGTTAGACTTTTGCGGGGAATGGATCACTAGAATTTTTATCGAATCCTACATGATGCCCTGCTGGCGAAGAGCAAATTGTGAATGGGTCAATAAATTCAGAGAAAGACAAGAGACAGAATGGTGGATCATGAACGCTTCTGAGTACAGTCAGCGTGCTTTAACAGTGCCTTAATG
>NW_007853257.1:0-652 GCF_000696425.1 Galeopterus variegatus
TTGTGAAATCACAACCTCCAGTGAGTGATTTTGGCAGAGATATTCGACACAATTTTCAAGCTTGTTTGAATGCCGTTTGCCATGTGATTTCGCGTGTAATTTCGGAAAAGAAACTCCATTCAGCTCTACGTCTCTTCTAACTAGCACACCTTCGGTTCTGTGTGTTATGCTGGATTCTAAGCTTGGAAGCTTCTCTGACGCATTTTGGCAGAGATTTTGAAAGAAAAGTCTCACAAGCCGTTTCCCCCATAGGCTCCAATCGGCTTCCACGTAGAACTTGCAAACCCGAATTCCTACAGGCTAGATGTGAGAACCACATTCTGCTGCCTGCTGCATCAGAGTTAAACTGGCTTGTCAAATCTCAACCTCCAGTGAGTGATTTTGGCAGAGATATTCAACACACCTTTCAAGCCTGATTGAGAGCCGTTTACCGTGTGATTTCGTGTCTAATTTCTGAAAACAACCTCCTCTCAGCTCTACGTCTCTTATAACTAGCACACCTTCGGTTCAGTGCTTTATGATGGATTCTAAGCTTGGAAGCTTCTCTGACCCTTTTTGACAGAGATTTTAAAAGAGACGTCTCACAAGCCATTTCCCCCATAGGCTCCAATGGTCTTCCACGTAGAACTTGCAAACCCGAATTCCTGCAGGC
>NW_007853258.1:0-652 GCF_000696425.1 Galeopterus variegatus
CAGGTTTTTACACTCAGAATGAATTTACTCCCTCTACTAGCTTTTGCTTTTATTAATAACAAATTAATTCTAATTAAGAAAACAATATTGGGAAGCTTTGTCAAAGTGAATCACAATTTCCCAGGTCAACAAGTACAGTTTCTTCATTTCCTTGTTAACCTTCTAAAATGGCTAAAGTATCTTAAAACATGAACTAACAGCTTTTTCTGTCATTTTTTGGCCAGAATGCTTGGCTATTTGTTTAGGATATATCAGAATAAAGCCTATTTCTCTTTTCCTATGTGGCTGGGTCCCTAAGATTTAGAAAAAAGTTTTTTCCTAAAAGACTAGGCTTGATTCAATTTAACTTGTATTATTTGAGTTGGAGGGTCTTGTAGGGTGGTCCTGAGTCTGCCCAAAGAAATGGCTCATACCTTCACCAAAAAATATTCCTTTAGGGGACTAAATCCATTAAAAGTGACCGAGTAAGCAATTTATTTATTTGTGCAATAAATATTTTTGATAGATTTTTCTAAGTGCTAAGGATAGAGAAGTAAATAAAACAGATGCAAAAAATCCATGTCCTCTTGGAGCTTCTGTTCTACTGGGGAGACCTAACAATAAACAGGATAAATAAGCACGTCATTTGGTAGACTGGACAGTGATACATGCT
>NW_007853259.1:0-652 GCF_000696425.1 Galeopterus variegatus
GGCACGACACTGAGGGTTGCGATCCATTGCCGGTCATGAAAAAAGACAAAAAAAAAAAAAAGAAAATGAAAACGAAAAAGATAAAAACAACACGTGAAATTTGGGGAATGTAGCTAAAGCAGTGCTTAGAGGGAAACTTGTAGTGCTGAACACCTGTGTCTAGAAAGACAACCAGTGACCTCAGCTGCTGAAC
Source organism: Galeopterus variegatus (assembly GCF_000696425.1). NCBI lineage: Eukaryota > Metazoa > Chordata > Mammalia > Dermoptera > Cynocephalidae > Galeopterus > Galeopterus variegatus. The sequence goes on from NW_007853259.1 coordinate 194, forward strand.
GCCTGTGTCTAGAAAGACAACCAGTGACCTCAGCTTCCTCTTTGAGAAGCTGGAAAAAGAACAAATTAAACCAAAAGTAAGAGGAAGAAATGAAAGAAGAGCAGAAATCAACGAAATAGGAAACATGAAAACAACAGAGAAAGCCAATGAAATCAAAAGCTGATTCTTTTAGAAGATCAATAAAAATTGATAAACCTCCAACCAGGTTGATCATTTTAAGAAAAGATGACACAAATTAGCAATAGCAGAAATGGTGAGGGGACACTCCTATGGATCCCACAGACATCCAGAGAATGGTAAGGGAATGTTATGAATAACTATATGACAATAAATATAATTTTCCCATATACTGCTGGACAGAGTTCTTTACATATGCCTGCTGCTTCAGTAGCTAAATCAGTCTCTGCCATTCCCTTATTAGGTTCGAATCTGAAGTAGTTAATTATGCATATACGAGTA
>NW_007853260.1:0-652 GCF_000696425.1 Galeopterus variegatus
GGAATACTATTTAGCTATAAAAAGAAATGGTATCCTATTATTTGCAGCAACATGGAAACCATCACGTTAAGTGAAGGCAGTCAGGCACAGAAAGACAAACTGCAGGATCGCACTCATATGTGGAATCTAAAATAAACAAAAAAAGTAGGTCTTATGGAATTAGAGAATGGAATAATATAATAATGGTTACCAGAGGCCTGGAGGGGAGGGAGATGGGGGGGAAGTGGTGGACTAACGGGTACAAAACTATGCTGTCTACCATAAGACAATCATTATGCAGAATACACATGCATTGAAACAATACACTATACCCCACAAATATGTACAAGTAAATGTTAAAATAAAAAAATAAAAGAAATAAAATTAAATTTAAAGAAACAATTAAATAAAAAAACACTTCTCTTTAGGTTAAATATAATTTCTATTTATGCATTGAGTTTCAGTTGACTCAATGACAGTTATATTTTGTTGACATAATATGACATATGCGTTAACATCAATTCTGCTTTTTTTTACATAAATACTTTGGAGCTAATACTTGTTTCCAGCTTTTAAAAATATTCCATGTGGCAAAGCTCACAAGCCCTCCATGCTGTGTCTGCTGTGTCCAGGGAGACAGGATGCTGGCTTCATTTCATGTCACCCCTAAAAT
>NW_007853261.1:0-652 GCF_000696425.1 Galeopterus variegatus
AGGGCATAGTGAAAATATTCTTAAAGTCAAATAAAATCTGGAATTCAGTAAAAAGTAAGGTGCTGGTGTTAATCTCTTAGAATCCTATTTTGGCAACTTTTCTATAAATATAAAAGTATTCCAAAATAAAAACTTTATTGAAAATATAGAAGAGTAATTTTTAATGTCTTCCAAACTTGCTTTCAATGCATTCCGTATTCTGCACATTATAAATAGATATGGGTGTATGCAAAAAAAAAAAAAAGCACAAAATATTATTGAAAAGAATATACCGTTGAAATAAACTGGATAATTCTGGCAATAATATATTAAATTTACTTTAGGCCTTTTGTGACTTTTTTGTTGTCATAGGTGTTTCAGGTATAGTCCATGACTTTTTCAAGTATACATTTAGGTATATGTGGATGAGCCTTTCTATTGTACTACACATTCAGGTACTAATGTTTGACTTGTGTTCATTTCAAACCTAACCAACAGTTCTGTAAAAATCTAGATTATTTTTTGAACAGCATCACATTTTGGGGTGGTTCACAGTGCTTAAGAACCCTTGTCGGTTCCCATCCATAGGATGCTTGACATTTTTGTTGGGCGGGGGGAGGAAAAAGTCTCCTTCACTTTTCAGCAAAAACATCATCATCCCAGAGCATGACTT
>NW_007853262.1:0-652 GCF_000696425.1 Galeopterus variegatus
AAAAAAAAAAATCCAAGTTTTAAAGGAAGAAATATACAAAAATACTAATATCTTAAAAAAGAATAGCAAAACCCATGGAACTGAAAGAGTCAGTCAATGAAACAAACAAACAAACACAAAAACTCCACAAGGACAGCTTAAGCAGCAGGCTAGAACAAGCAGAAGAAAGAATTTCAGGTCTTGAAAATAGTCTTCTTAAAATAACCCAGGCAGACCAAAAAAAGGAAAAAAGAATTTAAAACTGCAGAAAATCTAAGAGAGCTAGAAGACAACCTTAAGCACGCAAACATTCAAATCAAATCATGAAGTGGAGGTAGAAAGGAAAAGGTATGGAAAACCTAGTCAATGAAGTAATTACAGAAAACTTTCCAAGTATAGGAAGAGATGTGAAAACTTTCCAGGTATAGGGAGAGGCTTGGACATTCAGATCCATGAGTCTCAAAGATATCCAAACAGATTCAACCAAAAAAAATCCTCTCCAAGACACATTATAGTCAAAATGTCACAGCTCAAAGGCAAAGAGAGAATCTTAAAAGAAGAAAGAGAAAAATGTCAGGTCAACTATAAGGGAGCCCCCTGTTAGACTAACAGATTTCTCTACAGAAACTCTACAAGCCAGAAGAAAATGAGGTGATACATTCAAAATACCAAA
>NW_007853263.1:0-652 GCF_000696425.1 Galeopterus variegatus
CAGAAGAAATTAACCAGGATGGAAACCTGATTTCAAACTACATCAAATGAAGGAAAAAAAAATCAAGTACACAAGGAATTCTTTTATTATAGAAGTCTAAATGGGAGAATGATTACTGTTTTCCAGTACGTGGCTGGCTCTGTTCTTTGTGGCTTCAAAAGTTGAAAGGGAGGCTGGTGTTGACACAGTGTAAGGAGGAACTTCATAATTATCAAAACATCCCAGTGATGGAAATGTTGCCATAGGTGTTCCACAGCAGTACAGGTGCACAAGCATAGCTGGGGGAAAAAAAAAAATCTCTTGACAAGGCATTTGCAGGAATCAACAGAGAGTTTAGATTAAATGACCTTTATAGTCTCTCCCAACCCTGAATTCTGTGATTCCTTTACTCTAAAAGAAGGATTTAAAGGTAGAAGAACATGAATATACACGTGTTATTTTAACTCCATTAATAACCCTAATTAACAAAAATTGTCCATTAATCACCGCCATGACATGGTGTGGTCAGAAAGCTAACCATTTCTGAAGGCAGACAGAATTCAGCTACAGGCTCTGCTACTTGCTGACTGAGTAGATGTAGACCAATCACTTAACCCTCTGAGCCTCAGTTTCCTGTAAAATGGGGATAAGGGCATGCACCTTGCAGAGGTGT
>NW_007853264.1:0-652 GCF_000696425.1 Galeopterus variegatus
GTGAGGGTGTTTCTGGATGAGATTGACATTTGGATTGATAGATTGAGCAAAGCAGATGGCTTTTCCTGATGTGGGTGGGTCTCATCCATCCACTGAGGACCTGAGTCGAACAGAAGGCTGAGAAAGGGGGAATTTGCTCTCTGCCTGTCCTCAAGTGGGACATCAGTTTTCTCCTGCCTTTGGATTCAGACTCAGACTGGAGCTGTCCACCACCACGGTGGTCTTTGGCTTTCCAACTGCAGATCTTGGGACTTGCTGAGTCTCCGAAATCATGTGAGCCAATGTCTTATAATCTCTCTCTCTCTCCGAGATATATATATTTATATATTTATATATACAATATATACACACATTATTTCTCTGAAGAACTGTCACTATGACATAGGCTTCCAAAGGCCCAGCATGTGAGGAAATGGTAGAGGGGAAAGATCCAGAGAAGGGCTCACTTCTGTCTCCTAATCCACACAAATCTCAGCCTAACCCCTGAGCTATGTATGAGCAGAAGAGACCAACCCAGCATGGTAAATGTTTTGAGAACAAAACTGAAATTCGGGCCACCCACACAAACCTCAGTTTAACCCGACTCATGCACAGATCAGATGCAAAAAAATCTGAGGAGATGTTTTACCCAAGTAGACACAAATGGCAGATA
>NW_007853266.1:0-652 GCF_000696425.1 Galeopterus variegatus
AAGGAAAGAGAGAATGGGGGAAACACACTATCTCTTAGCCTTGCTGCAGAAGTGGCACACAGCACTCCATTCACATTCTGTTGATGAGAGCTGGGCACAAGCCCACATTTCTCTGCAAGGAAAGGTAGGAAAGGTAATCCTTTCCTGTGCAGCCACTTCCCAAGTAGGACAAAATCTCACGAATAGGAAATATTGATTTTGTTCAACAGCTAGCTATCTCTACTACACCAACAATGTGTATAAACCATCTAGAAAATATATATACCTTTCAAACTACGAACACAAAAATGAGCCACAATAAGAATTTGAAAGAGAGAAGGAAAATAAAAGGAACCCAAAGTTTTAAGTTTCTGCTTTAAAATACTTTAAAAGAGAGTTTTATGTACTTTTAAATATGCATTTTTTTAAATACACATTTTTAAAAGACATTTTAAAACGGTCGTCTACCATTTTTAAAAAAATGGCAGTTGACCATTTTAAAGTGATCTCAAAAGACTTGTTTTAATGTTTCTGTCTTCCTTCTGACTTTACTTCGTATAACCAAGTTCAATGTAATCTTCAAATAGAAAAAATAAAAACAGTGACTTGTTTTTTAAACAACAGCAAAAAAAAAAAAATGCAATTTTATTCTAAGCATTCCAATTGCCACTAC
>NW_007853267.1:0-652 GCF_000696425.1 Galeopterus variegatus
CAGGCACCACATGCTCAAGGAGAGCCGCATTTCCTCCCCCTCCCAAGGGGTTTTGCGCTGTCATACTTGGTCGATGCTGCCTTGCAGTACAGTGTGCAGCAGCCAGATCCCAGTCAACAGGAAGGTGGCCGTAGGGCAGAGCATATTCAGTGGCCATAGGGCATGGCATATTCACAAGTAGCCACAACTCCTCCTTCTTCTGAGAACTTTTGGCCCCTGTACCTGCTCAGAATCCTGTCGCAGACTACGCCAATTGTTGAGCTCTTTTACCTGCCCATAATCCTGCTTGCTGTGCCAATTGTTGAGCTCGGGCTGGGTCTGGAGCTCACAGGCCCCTCAAGCCCATTGTCCAGACTGGGTCACAAACCCTTCGCACACCAGGCTGGGTCCCCAGACCCTTCATATGCCAGGCTGGGTCACCAGACCCCTCACACACTGGTCTATGGGCTAGGTAACAGGTCCTTGGAGATGTACATTCGAGACCATAGCCCCATGGAGTGTGGACGCCCGAGGCAGACTCCAGCCAATCCGCATTGCCACACATGCGCACTAACTCCACCCATACACACGCAATTTGCCTACAAAGAATGAGCTGCACCACCCCCAACTGTACCTATTATTCTATTTTCCCAACGGTTTGCTTATTTGCTTC
>NW_007853268.1:0-652 GCF_000696425.1 Galeopterus variegatus
AAAGAGCTGTGGCTACTCACCCCAGGGCAGAGCATGCTACTGCAACAGTTCTAGCTTCAAGATGGTGCCCTTCAGCCTAAGCTTGGGTCAGAAGTGTGGGTGAGAGGTGTGCATTGTACATGCTACCGTTCTGGAGCAATGCTGTACATGTATTCTAGGCAGCTCCCCACATTTGCCTCCAGGATTGCAGGGACTGTGGAATCCTCCCATAGTAGGAACTACAGGCCTCTCTAGTGAGGATGGGAGTTGGTGTAGGACTTCTGCCTACCTTTTCCCTTTGCAAGGGAAGGTCTCTCTCGAACCAGTCTTGGTATTGGAGATGTGGTGGCTGAGGCTATGTGCCTCTCTCTCCTCTCTATGCTGCCATCCTGGGTTTTTGTGCTCCACAATCTCATCAGTCTCCTACTGCATTCCTGCACTCTCCTACAGATGCTCTGATCAATATTTAGCTGTCTATTAGTTGTTCTGGTCCTTTTTTGTGAGAGGGACATGCCCTGGACAACTCTAGACTGCCATCTTGCCCTGCCTCCCCTTTGCTTTCCCAGGCAACACGTATTTTTAAAACTAGAGAGATAAAATAATTTTACATTACTATTTCTTTTTTTTTTTTTTCCTTTTTGTCTTTTTTCGTGACCGGCAACGGATCGCAACC
>NW_007853269.1:0-652 GCF_000696425.1 Galeopterus variegatus
CTTCCTGATTTCAAACTCCCTGAAATAAATCCATGCACATATGGTAAACTAATTTTGTTAAGGACACTAAGAATACACAATGGGGAAAAAAATCTCTTCAGTAAATGGTGTTGGGAAAACTGGACATCCACATGCAAAAGAATGAAATTGGACCATTGTCCTACACCATATACAAAAATTAACTGGAAATGTATTAAAGACTTAAATGTAAGATCTGAAGCCATAAAACTCCTACGAAAAAAACACAGACCACCAAGCCATCTTTTAAAATGAACTGGAATTTTTCAAGTTGACTGAAAAGAATATCTTGTCCTCATCAGATGAGACAGGAGAGTTTGTTCATCATGAGGTCATAGAGCTAGGAGGTGCCCTCAAGTGGGAAGGTGAATTTATAAAGACAAGCAAGTAAATGCTACAAACCTATATTTCAACTGTGAGATAAAACCAGAGGAATTCTTTTGACAAATTTAGGGAAAATAGCCTGTGTTCCACAGATTGTAATATGACATAGAGTTGAGAGTTTTGCAATAGACTATTCATGTGACATTTAAAAAAAAAATTGTACTCCTATCTTATATTTCTTAATTTTAATTGCCCCTTTTCTCTCTCTAGATTTTGTCTATTAATTCACTTTTTAATTCCTTACTTACCA
>NW_007853270.1:0-652 GCF_000696425.1 Galeopterus variegatus
TAAATTTGTAATTAATGATATAGAAAATATAAACTAAAAGACAGTAACTGTATAAAAGTAGATTGTAGTTTGGGATTGAAGTTAAATTCATATTAATTCAAAGTAGATTGTTATAACATTAGGATTCTATATGTAATCTTCAGAATAAAGAAAAAGAAAGTAACCATAAATGTACACAAGAGCAAATGAGAAGGGAATCAAGATGTCACTTAAAAAATATAACAAATACAAATAAAGTTAGACTAGTGAAAATAAAAAGAAAGCTATAAGACAAACAGGAAAAGAGTAAAATGCCAAAAGTAAATCTTTCCCTATCAGCAATTACTTTAAATGTAAGTGAATTAAATTTCTCAATCAAAGCACAGATGGACTGGCAGAATAGTTACAAAAAGAAAAGAAAAACAGAATGCAATTATATGCTCTTATAGGAGACTTATTTTAAATCTAAGGACACATGCACAAATATAAGAATATATTCCATGGGAATGGTAACCAAAAAAACCCAAAAAACCAAAACAAAAACAAAAAAAACAACACCCCCCAGTGGTATCTACGCTAACATCAGAGCAAGTATAATTCAAGAAAGAAGGAAAGAGAGAGACAGAGAAAGAAAGGGGGGGAGAGAGAGAGAGAGAAAGGGAGGGAGGGACAG
>NW_007853271.1:0-652 GCF_000696425.1 Galeopterus variegatus
GTTAAGATATATCTTGGAGGTGACACCGGAAGCTTGTGGTAATGAATTCGATGTGGGAGGATAAAGAAGGAAATGTAATTCCACATTTTCTTACTTAAGTCACCAGCAGATGATGGTGCCATTGTCTGTGATAAAGAAGACCAAGGAGGGGCAGGTGGGAGGGGGCGTTCAGTTTTAGACATGTCAATTGAGATGCCTGTGAGGTGTCCAAATGGATGTGTCAAGCAGGCAATTGGATAAATGAGTCTGGAGCTTAAATGAGATCTGGGTCGGAGATACGAATTTGGAGATGCCAACGTATAGATGACATCCAACGTCATGGAGATGAATGAGGTTGCCTTAGGCGAGAGTGGGATGAGAAAAGGACCAGAACGGCTCTGGGGAACTTCAAAATTTAGAAATGATAAATAATGGGTGATTGTAGCAAGAGTGAAAATACAAGGAACTAGCTTTTACTGAGGACTCACTGTGCGCTAGGCATTGTCTTAACTGTGCTGTGTATATTTATTCCTTTATTTCACAAAAACCTTATGAAGTAGACAGAGTCATGAGATTAAATATTTCGTCCAAGTAAAAGTTAGTAGGTGGAGGGGCCCAGGGTATGAACTCAGCAATCTGGCTCCAGAGTTTCTTCCTTTAACCCTGCAGAGCC
>NW_007853272.1:0-652 GCF_000696425.1 Galeopterus variegatus
AAAGAGAGACAAGACACAGTCCTAACCCTCATGGAGTTTAAATTCTAGGCAGAAGGGATCTCAGTGTACAGCTTCAGGGGAATAATTGATAGCAAAGATGGATAGATTTTCCCTCTGTTGTTATACCAGAGCCCTGGACCAGTACCTAACTGAGAAAAAAGTGATTTATAAAAAAGCCATGTAAATGGATTATCCAATGTCTCCTAACACTTTAGCTATTGGATGTTAGTTGAACACAAATAACAAAAATAACAACAGCAGCAACCTGACCATGCTGAAAATGTTATATATAATCTCATTTAATCCTTACAACAAAATTGCAAAATATGTATGGTTATCCTCATTTTATAAATTGAAGCTCAAAGAAGGTAAATAAACCCCAAAATACGTAATGGCACAAACGCAACAGAAGTTTATTTCTTCCTACAAAACAATACCGGGTTGGTGAACAGGAAGGCAGAGACCCAGGCTGCCAGAAGCACCATCAACACAGATGTTCTGGCAAAACAGAGAGAAGAACAAGGCTGGAGTGTATGTATGAGGTTTAATGGACCAGGCCTAGAAGTGGTGCACATTACTTGGGCTAAGTTCCCATCACCTAGAATTCAGGCACGTGAACACACTTGTAGAACCAGGCTGGCAGCCACTTCCC
>NW_007853273.1:0-652 GCF_000696425.1 Galeopterus variegatus
GGCATGTTTTGTTTCTCCAAATTGTGTATATTGTTCTTCATGCTGTACAGTACCTGAAAAATAGAGATATCCACAAATGACACAAGGCTATGTCAATAAGCAAGCAGCACTTTGTCCTAAAGAGTGTGAGGGAATAGTTGGAATAGCCATTTGTCAATAACTAAATGGAAGAGACATAGCATAGATTGATAGTTTGGATGAGATCATATCTAACGGTCTTCCTCGAAGATTTTCTACCAGGAGTGCTTCCTAAGCATTTTCGAATGCCATTTTCTTTTTTTATCGCTTTCATAACTCTTAAGAAAAGCAAGCTAGATCCCAGAAACAGGGTCATCACTTGGTTAACTAGCATGTATCCCTCAGCTTAGTAAATCTCTATTTATTCAACTGCAAATTAAGATAATAACATTGCGAGGTGTGGGCTCATCCATTTGTCTCAAACTTGTGAGAGTGAAGACAAGTGGTACCTTATAAAGTATTTTACAAATATTGAGGGTTTTTGCTATAGGCATGCACTATGCTAATGAAATTTTCAAGCTGGAAAGGATTTGAAAATCCAGTGTTATCATTTTGCAGATGAGAGCACTATACCGTAGAAAGGTTGAATGACTTGTCCTGGATCACATGATTACTTAGGGGCAGAATCAGGAGT
>NW_007853274.1:0-652 GCF_000696425.1 Galeopterus variegatus
TATTAGGACCCAGGGAAGCAAGTAAAGGGATGGCTGTGGCAGAGGAACGAGCTGGTGGAGCTACAGCCCTTCCAGAGCCGCTTCTGCTGGAGCCCGAAGATAGAACCTGTTTCCATCGTCTCCCCACAAAACTTATCTGGTGCTTTATTCAGTCACGGAAATAGAAAATCATCAGTTTCTGGTTACAGGGCTAGATTAAAAATTTTATTTGATAAACACTTCAGAATGAAAATACATCAGGGAATAGTTTCTGCAGGATCTGAAATGGCTGTTAGAGTCTTGTTCATTAATGGGCTTTGGCCAGAATTTTTTGATCTAATTAAAAAAAAAAAAAGCATAAGAGTTCTGGTCAAGATGGTGGAATAGATGGTCCCCAGCATCACTCTCTCCCGTGATCAACCAATTTACAACCATAAAAATTTAACATCACCCAAGCTGGGGCAGCTGGAGCTCAGGGGAAGAGGATGAGAGACCTACAGAGTGTATGAAGGTGGGAGAAACTACGATGAGAGAAAGAAAAAGCTGCTCTGAGCATTTTGGGCTGCAGCTGCTTTAAGGCTGTAGCTGCTGAGCACATGGAACAGGAGCCTGCAGAAGCCACAGCTGTGCCTTTCAGATGGGGTTACTTGGAGGCAGCAGGGGAGAAGAGGGC
>NW_007853275.1:0-652 GCF_000696425.1 Galeopterus variegatus
GTATATAGTCACAGAATAATAAGCTTACTTTTGAAAATGGCACTTTTCTGTAAAATAAGTGGATAATTTGTAAAAACAATAATGTTCAATATGAACTTCATCTAATGGTAGTAAAATTTGGATATCTCCATGCCTGTGTAGATTTCAAATTAAAAATTTCTAGGAAGGCTGACCAGACTAAACTTATGCCACAATGACATTTCATTTCTCAGTTAGCATTCGCATATGCCAGTTAGACAAGGACAGGGGACAACAGAGAATGACACCTTACTGGAACTAAAAGAGATAACTTATGGGAACCATAGACATATCTGTCATAGAAACTCAGTGAATTCTTTGTATTTTTTATGGAGAATTTTCTCTCTCTCTCTCTCTTTAACATTAATCCCTGGAAAATGTTTTCCAGTCAGATTTGTCTGAGAATCTGAAACAAACGGTTGCATTATTTCAGTGATGTCCAAAATTCTATTGCATCTTCCATACTGTTCTTTCTCCATGTAAATGCTGAAAAGATAACCAGAGCAGAGTGTCACGAAAAATCAGACCAGGGTTGGGTGTCATTGATATTACAAAGAACAACCCACAGAGAGAAATAAAAGGATTGTGCCTCATTTCATTAGTGGTTTCTCGCACGTCACCCTTGTGGGTATGG
>NW_007853276.1:0-652 GCF_000696425.1 Galeopterus variegatus
TATCTCTCCATATGCTCAACCCAGCTCCCCACACCAAGTCCTTTCTAGCCTTGTTAATTCTCCTTATAAAAGACAAAGAGTTTCACCTTTGAGACACTTCGAGACTTTATGGTTAGGCATTCTTCCTATTGCAATGGTCTCACTCTCCCATTGCAATCGTTTTTTGAATAAAGTCTCTCCTTACCTAAATTTAGATTTGGTTTTTATTTGACCAGTTGCTGGCTTTTAAAAGGGAAATTAGAAGGCTTGCTTTCTCCACCACAGCTGCAGCCTCCACGTCTGACATATCAGAGTGTTCTCTGACCCATGAAAGGGATGAATCTATTCCAAAGAAAGTGTAAAAAACTGTAAAAAGGAATGAAAATATGCCAAAAGTTATCTTCCTCTCAGTTTTATAGATGTTAATAATGTGCTGTATTGAGTCTTACCCAACAACATTTTTGTATAGTATTATGGTGCTGGTTAAGTTGCAGCATCATTTTGAGATCAATCATTTAGAACTTAAAGAAAAGCTAATCAACTATTTTAAATGTAGACATGATGAGCTCTTTAACAGCCAAAAATTGTTACAGCTTTTCAAATTAGAAGTAATAGCCACTGAAGCATCCTGCAGGTTTTACTTTTTAATAAGATAAATGTTGATGTCAGTACA
>NW_007853277.1:0-652 GCF_000696425.1 Galeopterus variegatus
AAGAGGGTGAGCAGGAGGGGAAGGGAGGGGAGCAAGAAAAAGAAGGAGGAGGAGGAGGAGGAAAAAAAGGAGCAAAGTGCCAAAAAGCAATAAATGAAGGCATAATGTACTTTTGTTCAAAGTAATAAAAAAAACAATGCATTATATGATTATGGCATATGGATAAGTAAAATGAATGACAGAAATGTTATAAAGGATATCAGGGAAAAATTAGGAAAACTAATAAGGCTCCTGCACTATCCTTGAAGTGGTATAATGTTTCTTGAATGTAGACATAGATTAGTTATAAATGCATATTGCTAATACTAGGGCAACTACTAATTTTTTTAAAAAAATAACTGCAAATGATATATTAAGGCAGAAGAGAAAATCATATAAAATGCTCAATTAAAATGAGACAACCAGAAAAAGGAAAGAAAAAATCAAACAAACCGAAGTGTGTGTTAATGAATAGAAACCGTTACAAACAGTAGATTTTAATCCAACTGTATTAATAATCACTTTAAATGAAAATGGTATAAATACACTAATTATGGACAAAAATTGTCAGAGTGGATTAAGCACACACAAGCACGCGCGCGTGCGCGCGCCCACACACACACACACACACACACACAACGAGACACCAACTATATGCTGTCTACCAAAATAA
>NW_007853278.1:0-652 GCF_000696425.1 Galeopterus variegatus
TAGATATTAATCCCTTGCTGGATATGTGGTTTGCAAATATTTTCTCCTGTTCTGTAGGTGGTCTTTTTGCTCTGTTAATTGTTTCTTTTCTATGTAGAAGCTTTTTAGTTTCATATAATCCCATTGGTTTATTTTTTCTTTTGTTGTCTATGCTTTGGGGGTCTTATTCATAAAGTCTGCCCAGTCCTACTTCCTGAAGTGTTTTACCTATGTTTACTTTCAGGAGATTTATAGTTTCGGGTCTTATATTTAAGTCTCTAATCCATTTTGAGTTGATTTTGGTATATGGTAAAAGGTATGGGTCTAGTTTCATTTTTCTTCATATGCATTTCCAGTCTTCCCAGCACCATTTATTGAAGAGGCAGTCTTTTCTCCAATGTGTGTTCTTGTTGCTTTTGTCAAACATCAGTTGGCTGTAAGTATGTGGGTTGATTTTTGGGTTCTCTATTCTGTTCCATTGGTCTGAGTGTGTATTTTTATGCCAGTGCCATGCTGTTTTATTTACTATAGCTTTGTAGCATAATATGAGGTCAGGTAGTGTAATGACTGGCTTTTTTTTTGGCTCAAGATTGCTTTGGCTATTTGGGGTCTTTTTTGTTTCATGTGAATGTTAGTATTGTTCTTTCTATTTCTGTGAAGAATGTCATTGGTA
>NW_007853279.1:0-652 GCF_000696425.1 Galeopterus variegatus
CAGACAGCTTTGTCTGTTTCCCTGCACTAATATTGTGGTAGCAGAGGGCTCTGCCATCAGAAAAACAAGGGAAGATGCCAGAACAAGTTCTTTCCTTTTTATTTGCTTGTGTGGTTGCCAGTATTGCAGAAGTAGGGAGTGGTTCCCGGTTCCCGATGGATGGGCTCGATGTAAATTAAAAAAGAAAAAAAAAAAATCCAAAGTTATTTCCTATCGGCTCAGGGAAAGCGTGCTAGCCAGGAAATCTGGGTCCTCCTAGCAGCGTGAGTTCGGACAAGTCATGCAGCTTCTCTGTACATCAGATTTCCTGCTTATAAAATGAGGAGTTTGTAGTAGTTTGAACGTAAGTTCTCTTCAAGACCGTGCTTTCATGATTCTTTGTAAATTGCTCTCCTTTCCCTCCACCGAGCCAGTAGTGAGAGTTCTGTCATATCTCTGGGAAGAGGAGGGGGAAGGTCAACATTTGCTGCCCTAGAGAATTAATCAGTTTCTGGACTGATTGCTGTTCAGGATTTGTTTAGAGAGTTCTTGGGGGTACCACCTCTGTGTCCTTCCCGAGCAGCGATGTTGGGCAGAAGTGACAGGCATCAATTGACCTTATTATGTGAACCAACCGGAGGAGAACACAGTTCGTATCTCCTAGGATGGAGGC
>NW_007853280.1:0-652 GCF_000696425.1 Galeopterus variegatus
TTTACAATTGGCGTCACAAACAGGATTAAGAGCTAGACAATTGGCGCTGTGAGCAGGATTCGAGACATTAGCCTCGCAGTAGCCCTTGTCATAGCCAGACACCATCGGAGGGAGAAAAACACTCAATGAATAAATGTTTATTTCTTCATCTCTTCTTAGCAACAGTTCTGTTTCCCCACCAGCTTTCCCACGTTTATTTAATACAGAGTTGGTTGAAGGGAAAGAAGCCATCTCAAAGTTCTACAAATACTCACACATGAGAAATAATATTGATACAAGGATATTCACAGCAGCACTGCTTGTGGCCCCAAAAGGCTGGAAGCAAGCCAAACTTCCACTCAAAGAGAAGTGGTGACCCCATACCCACCAGCGGCCAAAGAAACCCCAAAAAACAAAGAGAAGTGGTGAGATCAACCAATACAATGTAGCCATAAGAACAGAATGAGGAAGTTCTATGAGCAACAATCTCTGAGAATGAGGGAGAAGCATTGCCTGGGTATAAAAGGTTCCCATTTGCATAAAAAAAATCAAAGGGGAGAAGTACATACATATTTGCTTTATAAATGCTTGAAATATCTCCAAAAGGATACTCAAGAAACTGAAGCATTGAACACATCTGAGGAAGACAACTGGGTAGCTGGGGGCAGGTGTA
>NW_007853281.1:0-652 GCF_000696425.1 Galeopterus variegatus
GTCCAGTTCTCCTGGGCGTTGGTGGACTGGAAGGAGCATCCTTCTTCCCTAGGTTCACCTGTTTGTGCTGGTCCAGCCTCCTGGGGTGAGGTGCTGATCAGCCTTCCTAGGTGAGCCCCCAATGGGACAGCAGCAGTGGGGCGGCGTCTGCAGTTGGGGGCGCTGGACGTGCAGACCTCCTGCTTGCTCAGATTACAGATCTAGAGCCAGGTGTGGTGAGAGCCTTCAGAGCTAGGAGTGAGCAAGCCCACGGCCAAGGCTAGGGCCCCTCTGGGTGACATGGCGCACCTCTCCCGGCCTTGGTTTTTCCATCTGTAATGTGAGGGTGGTGGTACTTGCCTCACCGAGTGGTTGTGAGGCTCCAGGGGGATCATCTCTGTGAAAGCCACTTGCAATCTCTGGGGTGCTGTGCCCGGTGATGGGGGAAGATGGCTAGTCTTATTCCCTGTTGTTTTTTGAGACCCTGTAAAGCCCCCTCTCAGGCCTGCAGCCCTGTGTACCTAGGAGCAGAGTTCTGGGGAGAAGCCTTGGGGTGCCCCTGACCCCTCCCCCGCGTCAGCTCCCTTTCCTCGTCTTTCTTGATAATTAATCTCTCTTTCCCCACCAGCTCCTGCCCATCGACCAGTTCCCAGTAGTCTCCAGCCCTGCCCAC
>NW_007853282.1:0-652 GCF_000696425.1 Galeopterus variegatus
AGAGAGTAGATCTTAATTAAATGTTCCCACCACACACACACACACACACACACACACACACACTCACAAAAAGGTAACTTTGTGGGGAGACGGATATGTTAATTAGCTTGATTGTGGTAATCATTTTACAATGTATATTTATATTAAAAACATTATGTTATATACCTTAAATATGTACAATGTTTACTTGTCAATTATACCTCAGTAAACTGGAGGGAGGAAGGAAGGAAAAAAGGAAGGAAGTAAGGAAGGAAGAAAAAATACTAATTTTTCATAAGGGTACGAAGGCAATTCAATAGATAAAGGACAGACTTTTCAACAAATGATGTTGGAACTATACAATGTCCATATGAAAAAAAAAAATGAAGCTTAACCTAAAACAATGACCTTATATAAAACTAACATAAAAATTTAACACAAATATAATTGTAGTTTATATAACTATAAAAACTATAAAACTTTTAGGAAAAAACACAAGAAAAATATTGAAGAACTAAGGTGAAGCAAAAGTTAGTAAACATGACACCAAAAGCATCATCGATAAAACGTAATAAGAAATTAGACTGCATCAAAATTAAAAACCTTGGCTCCGGGGCCGGCCCGGTGGCGCACTGGATAAGTGCGCCGCTTGGGAAGCGCGGGGGCGCTCCCG
>NW_007853283.1:0-652 GCF_000696425.1 Galeopterus variegatus
TACTTCAAACTCTATATATGTATGTGTGTGTGTGTATGTGAATTTATCAACATGGAGTAACAAGGACTGTGAAGGATCTGAAATATCATCTACTTGCAAGCTAACAAGTTAGCCCGCCACATTTCAGGATTCTGGCAGAATACTCCTTTGGATCAGAGACAAAGAACTTGATTGTTCGCAGTAATAACAATAGACAGAATAATAGCATTTTCATGTGTGATTTTTTCGAACTCCAGTTCTCACAGGGACATACTTGCACATCTAGTGGATAACATTATGGCAAAAAAACCATGAGCTTAGAGATCTCAAAGCTTTTATAACGAACAAGCAAAAAACCCATGAGCTTAGAGATCTCAAAGCTTTTATAACGAACAGTAAACATGTCTGCCCTTTGCTCCAAGGGGAAACTTTGCCTGTATCTCTAAAGCATGTTCTTTATAAAAACATCCTTGAAAAGATAGTTTGGTATAATTTGAAATGACTTATACAAAAGCATTTTTTTTTTTTTTGCTGTATTTCATATCATAGAAAAAATATTATATTTTAAGATCAGAGACATAGATTTGGGTAACATTTTTGGATTATCCTTTTAAAGATATGTTTAATTCTATATTGATTCAAATTATTTTATGTCCCTTAGTACTGAATCTTG
>NW_007853284.1:0-652 GCF_000696425.1 Galeopterus variegatus
CACACACTGGTATAATATGCTAACAAAATTAATAAATATACATACCACAACATGAATAAGCAAAACATTGAAACGTTGTGCTAAGCGAAAGAAGCCAATCATAAAAAGACTCCATTGTATGAGTCCAGTTATATGCCATACTGTGAATAGACAAATCTATAGAGACAGAAAGTAGATTCGTGACTGCCTAGGATTGGAGGAGTTGAGGGAGAATGAGGAATGACAGCTGATGGGTATGACATTTCCTCTTGTAGTAAAGAAACTGTTATAGAATTGATTATAGTGATGATTGCAAACCTTCGTGAATGTACCAAAAACATCAAAATATATACTGTCAGCCCTTCATGTCCACAAGTTCGGCACTGAAGTATTCAACCAACCATGGGTCAAAAAATATTGGAAAAAAAAAAACAATAAAAATACAATACAACAATAAAAATAATAAAAAAAATTTAAAAATACAGAAACCATTTACTTAATATTTACATTGTATTAGGTATTTTATGTAATTTACAGGTGGAGGATGTGCACAGTTTATATGCAAATGCTATGCCATTTTAAATAAGGGACTTGAGCATCCCTGGATTTTGGTGTGTGGGGGGGTGAGGGGGGCCATGGTCCAGGAACCAGTCTTCTCAAGGATACCTAGAGA
>NW_007853285.1:0-652 GCF_000696425.1 Galeopterus variegatus
TCATGATGGCTCCCAGCAGCCCCTGCCTGCCAGGGTTTGTCCCCTGCACTGCCAGGAGGGGAAGGTCTGCAGATGCTAATTCCTGCCAGGGCCAGCTCTCCACAGTGTTTCCTGGGTGCCGGGGACATTTGTCAAATGGGCACCCTCCCACGGTTTCAGCTCCACATTATAGGAACTGAGGCAAGGGATGTCCTGGAGAAAAGGCAGCACCAGGCCCATCTGTCTTCGGAACGTGATGCTGGGTCACCGTGGCTCTGTGCTGTTTCTGGAAGGGGAATGTGTGCAATGGAACTCGGTGACCACGGACAAGCTAAGGAAGCCGGGTGGTGCTGGAGACGCTTGCTGCCCCTGTCCCCGTGTAGTTTACCAAGCAGCTATTGGCATCTTTTTCTCCCTTAATCCCTTCTAATTTCTTAATACCCTATTTGATATTTCATTTAATAGTCTGTATTCATATCCTACATTAACTCTTGGGCTAGACAAATACGTGGAGCCTTTGGGATGGGATTTGATGGGGGAAGGTGTGGAACCCTGATTTATTTTCAGTCTCTGTTGGCTAGCTGCCATTCTGCCTGTGAAGCATGTAGCCCGGGGCAGATGGAAAACCGAGGATGGATGCATGAGTGGGAGGTGGGTGTCACCTGCAAGCAGA
>NW_007853286.1:0-652 GCF_000696425.1 Galeopterus variegatus
GGTGGTAGAGGGGCACGACTTGGCTGTCCTGTGTGAAAGATCCTTGTTGCCTGCAATACCCCTGGACCTAGAAGGGCTGCGTTCTTCAAAGACGGCGCCACTGTGGCGGCGGCAGAAAGAACCACCCGGATAGCATGGTCAGAGAAGGTCCAGGTAGCGGACTCAAAAGTCTCTGTGACCCCAACCGCTCACCCCGAAATTTCTGCAGTGAGCGCCTGGGGTGTTGGTCGAGAGCAGTAGTCTCTCCACTTTTCCATGAAACACCCCTCTTAGAAAGAAAATTTTCAGTAAGCACCTGGGTTTATAAATTATATATGGACTACTGAATTATTATTATTATTATTATTTTTTTAATAAAATGATGGTGTTGTCAGCACCACGCTCACCCAGTGAGTGAACCAGCCATCCCTATCTGGGATCCGAACCCGGGGCCTTGGTGTTATCAGCACCGCACTCTCCCGAGTGAGCCACGGGCCGGCCCAGGACTACTGAATTATTATATTAAATTATAAAACACAGGGACTTTTTGAAAAGACATTTGAGTTTCTTTATTAGGAGACAGTCTTTTTATATCCTTTGCCTATTTTCCTATTAGATTTGCTGTTAGGTTTTCTGCATATTGATTAGTAACCGTTTAAAATAAACAATATTT
>NW_007853287.1:0-652 GCF_000696425.1 Galeopterus variegatus
GGGGCCTCTCCTTGTGTCAATGCAGTTGAGAGTCTGGCGTGCCATCTGCACGGTGGCTGTGGCTGCTGCTGTAGAGACTAATCGCTCTTGTGGCAGCCGTGGCGATTGCAGTGGCTGTGGTGGGCTACCTCTGTGAAAATGGTGTTTTTGGTTTTTAAAAATTAATTAATTAATTTTTACTGTAAAAATTGATTGCACATTAACTTTGGGCTATAGAGTTGACATCAGTACTCTTGTGCAATATGTGATGCTCTCATCAGAATAATTATCACATTCAGGAATATATACTATCATTCCTATTCATGGCCCTTTACCCATTCCTCCCTTCCCTATCCCTTCCTGCTTCTAGTAACCTCAGTTATCCTTTTGAAGGTTCAATGTACTACTGCGAATGTTGTATCTTTTTTCCTTCTTTTGTTTATATGTTTATTATTTTAGTTCCCACTTATGCGTGAGAACTTATGGTATTTCTTTGTTTGTGCCTGGCTTATTTCACTTAATATGATTTTCTCTAAGTTCATCCATGTTGCTGCAAATGGCAGAATTTCATTCTTTTATATTGCTGAGTAATATTCCATTGGTGTTGCTGTGAATGGCAGAATTTCATTCTTTTATATTGCTGAGTAATATTCCATTGTGTGTATGTACCACA
>NW_007853288.1:0-652 GCF_000696425.1 Galeopterus variegatus
TTTTTTTTTTGTCTTTTTGATAATAGCCTTTCTAACAGTTGTGAGGTGGTATTTCATTGTGATTTTAATTTTCATTCCCTGATAATTAGTGACATTGAGCACCTTTTCACAAAGATGTTGATCATTTGTATGTCTTCTTTTGAGAAATGTCTACTAAGGTCTTTTCCTCATTTTTAAAATACAGTTATTTGTTTTCTTGCTACTGAGTTGTTTAAGTTCCTTACATATTATGATATTAACCCCTTATCAGATGTACGGTTTGCAAATATTTTCTCCCATTCCATACGTCGTTCCTTCACTCTGTTGGTTGCTTCCTTTGCTGTGCAGAAGATTTTTAGTTTAACGTAATTCTGTTTTCTATTTTTGCCTTTGTTGCCTTTGCCTTTGGGGTCATATCCAGAAAATAATTGTCCAGACCAATGTCATGGAGCTTTTTCCCTATGATTTCTTCTAGTAGTTTTTTAGTTTAACGTCTCATATTTAGGTCTTTAATTCATTTTGAGTTGATTTTTGTATGTGGTGTGAGATATGGGTCCAATTTCATTCTTCTGCATGTGGATATCCAATTTTCCCAACACCATTGAAGAGACTGTCTTTCCTCCACTGTGTGTTCTTGGCACCTTTGTCAAAAATCAATTGACCATAAATGTGC
>NW_007853289.1:0-652 GCF_000696425.1 Galeopterus variegatus
GTTCAAGGAATTGTGATTGTTGTGTCTTCCTCCCCTGCACCCTTTATTTGTTTGTATATTTATTTATTTATTTATTTTTAGGTCCCACAAATAAGTGAGAACATGCGGTATTTCTCTTTCTGTGCCTGACTTGTTTCACTTAATTTTCTCTAAATACATCCATCTTTTTGCAAACGTATTTCTCTAAATACATCCATCTTTTTGCAAAGGTATTTCATTCTTTTTTGTAGCAGGGTAGAATTCCATTGTGTAGATATTCCACAGTTTCCTTATCCACTCATCTGATGATGGACATTTGGTCTGTTTCCAACTCTTGGCTATTGTAAATAGCGCTGCAATAAACATTGGTGTACACGTATCCCTTTGGCATGATAATTTCCATTCCTCTGGATATATTCCCAGCAGTGGAATAGCTGGGTCACATGCTAAATCTATCTGTAACTGTTTGAAGAACCTCCATACCATTTTCCATAAAGGCTGCACCCTTTTGCAGTCCAACCAAGAATGTATGAGAATTCCTTTTCCTCCGCAACCTCTCCAGCACTTATCATTCTCAGTCTTTTTGATATTAGCCATCCCGACGGGAGTGAGGTGGTATCTCAAAGTGGTCTTGATTTGCATTTCCTGGATGCTGAGTGATGTTGAGCATTTT
>NW_007853290.1:0-652 GCF_000696425.1 Galeopterus variegatus
TTCCCACAACAGGGATGCATGTTGATTCTGCCAGCTCTAGGGCACAATAAACTCATCATCCAGGACTGCTGTTCTAATTTGTCCTGGGACCTAAGATCACATTACTAATAGTAGCACAAGGTCTCAATTTGAAAATATTTGCTTCTTAATGCATTTTGCAAAGAAATTGTTTTCATTGTGATTACTTGGCATTATTAAAACAAAAAAATGTACCTAGATTTCATGATGATCCCATGCCACTCTGGCTCCCTGGCTACACATCAACCAAGTGAGCAGGGCCCAGCAACACAGCAGCCTTCAACTGCTGGTGATTTCTATTCTATACGTGCAGGGGTTGAGGTGCATAAACACACAGAGGCCGTCTTACTGTGAGTACCGTGGCATGCTGCAAATCTGAAATCTGGTGCCTGGAATTCACTTTTATTGACACCTCACATTTACCTCATGCTCTGCAGGCCAGGCTTTAGATTAGTTGTTTTACATAAACTACCTCGTTAAGTCCTCCCTTCAACCCTGTGAGACAGACACAATTACTACCCTCATTTTACAAATGAGGGAACTAGTCAGAGGTTACATGTAAGCCAGTAGGCAGGAAGGAGACTGAACTCAGACGTCGGAGGGTCCACCCCCTTCAACACCCGCAGCTGCCCAT
>NW_007853291.1:0-652 GCF_000696425.1 Galeopterus variegatus
GAAATTTATTAATGTAATCTATTATACAAATCAAGAAAAAGATACAGATAATATGATCAAACCCTAAAATTTAATACATATTCACATTAAAAAGCATTCAATTATATATAAATGAAATATATATTTTATATATCAGTGCAAAATCTATGAGTTTAACATAATGTCCATTCATGTTTAAAAGACTTTCAATTCAACTTTATATAATGTTTTTTTTTAACATGAATGACTTGATTTCTGTGTGCATTCATGTATGTGTATATGTATTTGAGCCCCAAAGCCCACATTTTTTTAGTATGGAAACACTAGAGCCTTTCCCAATAAAGTCAGGAAAGATAAAAATGTCCATTATATTTACTTCTATTTAATACTGTGGATCAAGATGGTGGAATAGACAGTCCCCAGCATCACTGTTGCCCACAATCAATCAATTTATGATTATTAAAAAGCAAAAACTGCCAACTTGGAGCCACTGAAGCTTGGGGGAAGTGGAGGAGAGACCCACGGACTTTATGAAGGTGGGAGAAGCCATGGTGAGAGAGAAAGAAGAAATCACTGTGTCTGTTTTAAGCCCCTGTCATTTCAGGGCAGGCTCTGTGAGAGGTGGGAGGAAGCTGCAGCACACAGAGCAGGAGCTAGGAAAACCCACATCTGA
>NW_007853292.1:0-652 GCF_000696425.1 Galeopterus variegatus
AATTTTCATATTCCTTTCTTTGGAGAGATCTTGAACTATTATTATTATTATTGTTATTGTTATTGTTTTTTTCTGGTAGGACTTGATTGCATCTGATAGAACAGGACATCTTCTAAATAATATCACTTCTGGTTCAACCTAGGGGTTGTCATGATCTGAGCCTGTGTCTTTATTTAATTGTTGCAGAGTTAGTGAGAAGAAACTCAGTCATGGCTGAGAAGAAAACCAAAAGCTTGAAGCAGAACCAAGGCTTGATGAAAAAGTTAAAGGGAGATATGATTCATGAGGTAGGGGCTAGGATGATTGAAACAGAACAGAAAGGAAGAATAAAATGAGTCAAGAGGGGAGTTCAGAACTAAAGTCATGAGTATGTCAGGAGCCTAAGTGATACAGAAGAGACCCTGCATTCTGAAAGCAGAGGGCCAGGACAGAGCCACCTGCAGGTTTGGAAGGTAGTCTTGCCCCCTAGATGGCTTTCCTGCCATGGTGACCGACTGCCCTAAAATGAGGGAATATGGCTTCCCATTTTATATCAAACATGGACCTCAGTTTTCTAAAAACCAAAATAAAATTTAAATTTGTCAAAGCCAGTTATATTATTATTTCCACTTTTCAGGGTTAATTATAATCTGTATTATTATTAGTGTGATTA
>NW_007853293.1:0-652 GCF_000696425.1 Galeopterus variegatus
GTCCTTAAAGGCAGGAAATGGATCAGAATTTCCTATCTTAAAATTCTTGGCTCATGGCTTCTTGCCAGCTTCCTTACAGAACCTTGTCCCAGCTTTCAGTGTTACCAGCAGACCTGTGACGTGCTACTTCTGAAGAAAGGTCTCTAATCTGGACGACGACACTGTCCCCCTTGTTGAGATGGCATCTGGAAAAGGATGTTCATGGGCCTCTTGGAATCTCATTCAGCCTCATGTACTTGAAAATGAATTTGCTTGTTAGAGAACAATTGACAAGAGAAAGAAAATCTCCATTTAACTTTGGGTCTAAAAAAAAAGCTGCTCTTAATCACTTCTTAAAATAGCAGCACTCTGTTTCATCACCGAACCCACAAAAATGCGCGGGCCTGAAATTTGGTCAGTCTTCTTTCAAAGATATGCTTGTAAAGTCTGTGTAGCACTTTGCCATCTAAAACAAAACAAATCAAGCAAGCAAGCAAACAAAAATTAACTAGAAAGAAATGTATTTCTTTATAAGCTCATTTCTACAATTTGTAGTATTATTTGGAAATAATACTAGTTTTCTTCCCAGTGAAAATATTCTATTCATGTTCAGCTTTCAGGGAAATCTCCAACCCAGGGATAGTCATGACTATGGTGTCACAGCTGTCTTCGA
>NW_007853294.1:0-652 GCF_000696425.1 Galeopterus variegatus
AGCTTTTCCAGACTGCAATCTATGAAGAGTGAGTGACAAAAATATTCTGCAGTTGAAATTTGTAATTTGGGGTTGCTCAAACTATTTTGAACACACACTAACATTTTCATAGTTCTTCTACACCCCATCATCTCAATTTAGAATACAAATAAAACAAAGCAAAAAAACCCCCTATTTTTCCAGCCTCTCTTTTCTTTTAGGGTGTAGATAGTGATTTAGATTTTGACAATTAGTTATATCTTCATGACATTTTGATGTGAAATTAATATTTGTGGGGGAAAAGGTAGGAGGACATGGGGTATCAGTTTTTCTGGTGCAGGTATTGGCAAAGATCACATGATTCTTTGCTCACATGTGGTGGGCCCCACTTCCTAACTATGGTGGCAATGATTTGGTTCTGGGATCTGCCCAGCATCTTCACCAGAGTTGTTGATGGAAATTTGGACTAAAAAATATTTCACTACCTTTTCTAAAAATTCCATATGCTCTTTAAAACCTGTAGTAAATCTTTTTTTTTCCTTAAACTAATCAGAGTGGATTCTGTTGTCTGCAATTGAGAACTGTCTAATATAAGATCTATTGTGTATGTGATTTTTTTTCTCAGAAAAAGTTTAATAGTATAGCATTAACATGAAGTCTCATTTTTTTTTTT
>NW_007853295.1:0-652 GCF_000696425.1 Galeopterus variegatus
GCTCACTGGCTGAGCGCGGTGCGGGTGCAACACCGAGGGTTGCGATCCCGTTACCAGTCACTAAAAAAGAGACAAAAAAGGAAAAAAAAAATTGTGGGGATCATGCTCTAGTAAATGCATTAATAAGCTGATGGTTTAACAGTGGTCATGGTGTGGTTTTGAGGGCTCTAAAAGGAAAAAAAGTGAGGAGTTGGCTCTCTCTCTTACTCCGCCATCTGCCATGTGACCCCTTGAGTTGCTGAATGGTCACCAACAAGAACAAAGCCCTCACTAGATGTGTTCCCTGGACTTGGGCTTCCCAGCCTCTGAAACTGTAAGCGATAAATATTGTTTCTTTACAAATTACCCAGTTTCATATATTTTGTTGTAAGCAACAATGGATTAATACAAGGTATAAGTGAGATCATGCAATGTTTGTCTTTCTGTGCCAGGTTGATATCACTTAGCACAATGTCCTCTAGATTCATCCATGTTGTTAAGAATGACGGAATTACATTCTTTTTTAAGGCTGAATGGTGTTTCATTGTCCATATCTACCACATTTTTTTTTTTTTAAAGATAACCGGTAAGGGGATCTTAACCCTTGGCTTGGGCAAACAGAAAAGAAAAACGAGCTGGAGTAGCTATTCTCATATCTGACAAAATAGACTTT
>NW_007853296.1:0-652 GCF_000696425.1 Galeopterus variegatus
AACCCTAACCTGACTCTAATAGCTCTGCCACTAAATTTAACCTTAATCCTTCAGATCCCCACAGCAGCCAGCCACCAACCCCTATTCCGAAAATTACCACTTATTCTAAACTGCAACACTAACCCTAACCGAAAATTAATGTAATCCTAACCTGATCCTCAAACCTAAAACTAACCCTAACCTTAAATCTAACCATAAACTAATTATAATTCTAACTCTAACTCCAGCTCTGAGAATTAACTTTACCTTAACTCTGTTTTGTAAACCTAAACACTAATCTTATTCTTCACCCTGATCCTAATTCTAACCAAAATCTTCTCACCCCAACCAAATATTAAGCCTAACCATAATCATAAATCCAATCATATTGCAAAATCTAATTCAAATTTAATCCTAACCCCAGATTTAGCCCTAACCCCAAACTAATTCCATCCCTAATATTTGAATCAATCCCAAATGTTAACCCTTCATCACAGTCATCCACTTCACCATGTTACCAACCTTAATTGTAGCACCAACATTACCATTAACCTTGAATTTAATCCTAATAGTATCACTAAATCTTACAACTAATCTTAACCCTACTATTAACTCTGATGTTTTTAAACAACCCTAGATTAACAAAACCTCGTTTCAGTTCTTTTTTTTTTTT
>NW_007853297.1:0-652 GCF_000696425.1 Galeopterus variegatus
TAGAGGCATATGTTTGGATGTCTTTTTATGACAGCTTTATATGAAAGCACACCATAACTAAGACTGCCACAATAAAAGCTTATAGGATTTATTTAATTATTTTTTGACCGTCCTGGAAAACAACATGATATTTGGGAATGTAGTAACTTCAGAGCATGAAAAGAACTAACAAATTCAGTAAACGTGAGCCAGAGCCATCAGTTTGGCCTCTCCAGATTAGGGACCTAACTAGCTGCCATTTTAAACAGTTTGGGCGTTACTACAGCTTTTGCTTTTTATGGCATCTGACTGAATTGCCAGTAGGAACGCACACAAAGAGGTGCATTGGTTTTTAACAATACTGAAAACACTGACGTTGTATTTAAGTAATTGTTGTTCCCTCTTTACAAGGTCATGTGAATGTAAGTGGGCGAGACAGTGCAGGCAAGTGTGTGAATCTCTAGAATGATGTGTGAATGTTTGGCTTTGCTTAAACTTCTACATTGATCTACTTCCTTCGCAATTTTCATTGACCTTCCCTCAATCAGAATTTGTCCTCTGTTGACCTCTACTCAATCGGAGTTTGTGGGAAAATTTTCTTTTGCATAAAAAATGGAGACATTTATCTTTTTGTCTAAGGAAGGGATGGAGATGATTTGACAAATAAATTATG
>NW_007853298.1:0-652 GCF_000696425.1 Galeopterus variegatus
AATGACCTTGACTGTTACTTCTTAAAAAAACAAATGGCTATCAAATATAAACTCAATTTTTCCTTCCTCAGCATCTACAAAGTTATCAGTACATCACACTGTTTAGGAAAACACCCTTCTTCTCAAGCTGAAATTTAGTTCCTTAAGTTTTTCCCATACAAATTCCATTTCTCTGTCTCTTTGGAATCCACGATCTTGAGTTAGACACTATCCGTCCTGAATTACACTAACAGGCAATATTATAGTTGAGTCCTGAATTATACTAACAGGCAATATTATAGTTGCCCTAGTATAACTTCATTAAGGGAAAATATTTTAAAATTTTTTCACTTCCTGCAGACTGCTATTATAACAACACTATTTTTTGAAAAAGTTTATGGAAAGACTCATGTTATCTCTTAATTTTATTTTTGCAAGAATTTTGTGAAGTACCCTTTGTATACATTGGAGGGCAACTGTTGCTACCGACCTACCTTGTCACTTATATGTCGATTCCCCTTACTGTCATGGGGTAGCATCTAGCCCTACAGCTTACTCAGGTCCAGCCAAATCCTACTTCATCTTCTTCTACTCTTAGAACAAATATACCTTTATCTCCATGTGACTATGGTGAGTTTCTTCTGCAGGACACCCCTGTCATCAGTGTTGGAGG
>NW_007853299.1:0-652 GCF_000696425.1 Galeopterus variegatus
GGACTGGTTAGGATGTTGTGGTAGAATCTTTATTTTTATCCCAGCATCCTTTTCTCCTTCTTACAGCACCTTGATTGATTGATTAACTGTTTTTGTGGAATTACCTCTTCTCCACTGTGGAAAGTCATAGAAGAATGGTAAATCCAGGAACTTTGGTTTCCCATTATGGAAGTAGAAGGGATCTTAAACATTTCTTTCATTAGATCCTACCCGTCAGTGTCCCTGCACAGTCAAGGGGCAGGTCCATGAACTAAGCTTAGCCAATTGGACTTACTGTCCTGGACTTTGGCTCTGGAAGAAAGTGACCCATGTGTAAGCAAGCAAGAAAAGCTGGAATTTACTGACTCCAGAGACTAAATAATTCCTTGCCTGTAAGCTGGAATTTACTGACTCCAGAGACTAAATAATTCCTTGCCTGTTTTTGAGCTAGGGCTTTTCAGGCTTCTGGTTGATTTTTGTGAGCTCTTTAAAAGCTTTTCAATAATTATTTTTTGGATTAAATTAGTCAGAATTGATTTCTGTTGCTTGCAACCCAAGAACTCTTACCTAATAGATTTTGTTGGTCCTATTTTTAATTAGAATGCCTCTAACATTTCACCATCAAAAATGATTTGCATGTTTCTATTGGTTAACTTCTAACTAGAAAAAGGAA
>NW_007853300.1:0-652 GCF_000696425.1 Galeopterus variegatus
CACAATATTTTCTATTACTGAGAAGTATCTCAGTTTTTTGTATTTCACTGATATTATTTTGTATTAGTTTGTCTTCTGCAACTGGTATGTATGAAGGGTCTTCAGAAAGTTAAAGGAAAGATTCATATATATTATCTTTTAATTCTATTTTTCCACAGGTTTTGAAGTACCCTCATATATTATCCCACTTACTTTATAGCCGCGAAATTATAGTAGATAATATATTTGTGTCAATTTTACTATATTCTTCATATATGAAAGGTTGGTTTTTCTCCTCTTATCCTGGCATCTGTTAGCTGTGTTCATTTAAATGCTGTTTTCTTGGGTCTTGAAGAAATTGTTTATATGATGTTGATGGTAAACATTTCCTCATATCTTAATAAACATGTATTTTGTATTCCTCTGTTTGGGGTTTTTATCAGTTGATTAAACTTAAGAGTCTGTATGTGTCACTGTTTATGAAGTGACAGAATTTTCTCATCATGATTATTGTATATTTATCATCTTATGATGTAAGATTTTGAAAATAACTTTGAAAAAGAAGCTTCTGTAGGATTCCATATACTGCTGTCCATATTGACTTTCTAAGCGCCTACATTGTTTGTTTAAAACTGAGAACAATATCAAGATATTGACTTTAATTTCTCAATTA
>NW_007853301.1:0-652 GCF_000696425.1 Galeopterus variegatus
CTCTGGCATTTTTACTTTATTACAATTCCCAGTTTTATCTTTGTGTTTTGGTGCAGCTGTAATTCATTTATTTCCACTCCTGCATAATATACCATTTTAAGACTATATCATATCTTAGTTTTCCATACTCTTGTTGTGCATAATTGAGTGTTTTAAAGTTTTTGCTGTTACTAAAAATGCCAGTTATCATGTCAGTAGTTACTCTAAGGTATATACACAGAATTGGGTGTTCTAGTGATTTTTCAAAACTGCCTCTGAGAGTGATAACTGCTGTAAAATTTGAAATATAAATTTCCTTTCCATATCATGGAGATAATATGCAGATTCTATTACGAAGATAAAATAGATTCAATTATCTTTTAGAAATACAACATCAGTACATGACTATGTGAAAAATATTTGTTATCCAACAGAGTTCTGGAGAAGACACAGTCACTGCCCGAAGCATCGTCTACAGCACAGAGGAGGGGAGAAAATCCTCAGCGCCTCTTCACCTGCAGGTGCTCACAGTGGCAAAACTCATCCAGAAACCATTAGGTGAGGGTGCTTGGGAAATCTACTTTAGACAGTTTTATCCTCTATAATACAGACTATAGCTAGGGATAGAGAAGGGGATAGATTTGAGCACAAACAGGCAAACAGCCAGCACAGT
>NW_007853302.1:0-652 GCF_000696425.1 Galeopterus variegatus
CAACACAAACCTCCAAAGCATAGGTCATTGAGTTGCTCGTAGACATAGTGAAAGTGGATTATATCTGAAGAAACTACAGAATCTCCTTTACTGCATCTATCCAGAACAAAGCCCTTGCACTCTACCCAACTGATGCATTTGTAGGTGAAAGTCTTTACCTACACAAGCCACTGTACAAAAAAAGTGACTGTTCCACTACATACACAGGGAAACAAGAAATATAAGAAAACAAGGAAACATGACACCACCAGAAAAACAAACTAATGCTCTAGTAACTGATCCCAAAGAATCAGAAATTGCTGACTTGATGGAAAAGGAATTTAAATTAATTGTCTTAAGGAAACTCAATGAGGTATAAAAGAACACAGGCAAACAGTTTAATGAAATCAGAAAAGCAATTCAGGATCTGAATAAGAAATTCAACTAAGAGATAGACATGATGAAAAAAAAAAACAAGCAAAAATCTTGGAATTGAATAATTAATTGAATGATATAAAAAATACATCTGAGAGTCTCAACAATAGACTACACCAAGCAGAAGAAAGAATTTCTGATCTTGAAGGTAGCAGTTTTGAAACAACATGGGTAGATTAAAAAAAAAGAGAAGAAAAAAAAAAAGAATAAAGAATAAAAGAGAATGAACAAAGCTTAC
>NW_007853303.1:0-652 GCF_000696425.1 Galeopterus variegatus
ATACAAACATCTGAATCATGGGTATTCCAGAAGGGGAAGATAAAGGAAAAGGCATTGAAAATATATTCGATGAAATAATAGTGAGAAATTTCCCAGGTATAGGGAGAGACACTCAAATTCAGGAGGCTCAAGATCCCCAAACAGATTCAATTCAAAAAGGTTCTCCCTGAGACACATTAAGTCAAATTGGCAAAAACCAAAGACAAAGAATACTAAAAACAGCTAGATAAAAGCGTCAAGTCTCCTAAGAGGGAGTCCCCATGAGGCTAACAGCAGACTTCTTAACAGTACAGGCCTGAACAGAATGGGAGGATGTATTCAAAATGCTAAAAGAAAACAACTGCCAGCCAAGACAACTATATCCAGCAAGACTATCCTTCAGAAATAAAGGAGAAATGGTGTATTTCCCAGATAAACAAAAACGACAGGAGTTCACCACCACATGACCAGCCATACAAGAAATCCTAAAGGGAGTCCTGCCTCTGGAATCCTAAAAATGAAAATCACTACCACAAATACACAAAAAAGCACAAAACCCACTCTTAGAACAAAAATGCAAACAAGAAAGAGAAAGATACTATATCTTAACACCTCAAAAAACCAACAAATACCAAAGACAAACAATAAAAGAGAAAGAAAAGAACAACAAAAG
>NW_007853304.1:0-652 GCF_000696425.1 Galeopterus variegatus
TTTTTCCTTTTTGTCTTTTTTCGTGTCTGGCAACGGACTGCAACCCTCAGTGTCGCGCCCATACCAGACCGGGACCGGCAACGTGATCGCAACCCTTGTTGCTGCGCCTGCACCTCGCTCAGCCAGTGAGCGGGAACCGGTCTGTATGTGGGATCCGAACCCTCGGCAGGAGTGCCGCCATGCCCCCAAGCGGCGCACTGTAGCAGTGCGCCACCAGGCCGGCCCCATATATTTTAATATTAAAAAAAAGAAACATGGGCTAGTGAAACTCTGATTTATAAAATGTATACTTTTTAAGAGAATGTTTATTTGACCAAAGAATTCATAAAAAAAATTAAAGAGCAATTTTTTCTACTGAATTGAATTTTTTTTTTCCTTTTTGTCTTTTTCCGTGTCCGGCAACGGATCGCAACCCTCAGTGTCGCGCCCGTACCGGACCGGGACCGGCTACGGGATCGCAACCCTCGGCACTGCGCCCGCACCTCACTCAGCCAGTGAGCGGGAACTGGTCTGTATGTGGGATCCAAACCTTCGGCGGGAGCGCCGCCGTGCTCCCAAGCGGCGCACTGTAGCAGTGCGCCACCGGGGCCGGCCCTGAATTGAATTTTTAAAAATTAAACATAACACAATTCTTCAGAAATCCATCCATTGC
>NW_007853305.1:0-652 GCF_000696425.1 Galeopterus variegatus
CTCTCTCTTAATATGTTCATTGTTGGATCGTATAGCCATTACATATTGTACTGTCCCTTTAAGAATCATTTAAACTTGACTTTCTAAGTAGCTATATGTTTTTGTTTGTTTTGGCAGCTGCCTGGTACAGGGATCAAACCCTGGACCTTGGTGTTATCAGCAGCACACTCTAACCAACTGAGCTAACCGGCCAGCCCTCTTTGTAGCTGTATGTTTAATGCTCACCATCAGTTCTTATACCAATGTCTCTCTGGTCCTTTTGGTCTGAAGCTTGTTCTCTAGTTCCAGGGATGGCAACTTTTTACTGAAAACAGCTGGATAGTAAATGTGTTTTTATTATTATTTTATTATTATTATTATTATTATTATTATTGGTTATGAATATTCATTGGGTACAAAGAAAATTGTCACCACTCGTGCCTAAGATGTGATGGCCAGATCCACACTGGCAGCATGCCCATTACCACAAATTGGGATTATACCCCATGTCCCCCACCCAATTATCCCTGACCTCCCTCCCCATCCCACTTTCCCCCTCCACTTTGTATCCCTAGGTATGTTCTCTCCCTCTGCAAGTCCAACACACCCCTTTGGTCTTTCTTTCCTTCCTTCTTTCTCTCTTAGCTCCCACATATGAGTGAGCACATGCGGT
>NW_007853306.1:0-652 GCF_000696425.1 Galeopterus variegatus
ACACTGCATACGTTGTTTGGGGGGTAAAAAGACACAGTCCCTGTCTTAATATGGATGAAAATTCATTTCAGGTTAATAGTCACATGAAAGGAAAACTAATACTGCCATATGAATTGAGCAGATGGATGGATTATATAAATTGGCATGTAGAGAGACTATTTACCATGGTTGTGGCGGGGAGAGGAAAAGGCTTTGTGGAGCAAAAGGTACTTCAGCTGAACCTTCCTGAATGGTCAGGCATTTGATAGGTAGAGAGGAGGGCAGGGTACCCTGACCACCCTCGATAGCAGGCTGTTTCCCCACAGACCTCAGGTTCAAATGTCTCCTTCTCACTGAAGAGAGCAGTCAAGTCCAACTAATCCTCTTGGTACACTATAGCTTAAGAAAGGTGAAGTTTAATTGCTCCTCTCCTCCATGGTTTCAGGCTTACATCACCAAAGCCCTGAGAGAGTCACCTTCACAGTTGTACATTCCGAGCCAATGACTACATACTCTAGGGAAGGACCAAGGTTATAGAGGGGGACTGGTGCCTTCACTGCATAATGCACAGACTCATTGCTTTCCTGCACTGAAGTGTGGACAATATTTTTAATAGCAATGTGGTAGAAGTGAATAAAATTATATGCATAAAATGCCTTTGAGATTTTTTTTT
>NW_007853307.1:0-652 GCF_000696425.1 Galeopterus variegatus
ATTATATTAATTATTGCTGCTGCTGCCCACCGAAGGCTGCTGCCATTGATGTGGAAAATTAAGAGTTTACTATAATGCATTTTAATCTAACAAATGATTGTGTCACTCACATATAAATACCTCTGCTAACCTCGGTAGCAGGACTATAAAGGCGATGGGAAGACGCAACCCTCCTCTCCAGTCCTGGACGTCCACGGTGCCCCTTCTCTGCTCCCTGCAGGCCCTGTTCTTGCTGGCTGCAGTTGCTCATTCCACTGCAGCTGGGAACACCAAAGAGAGGTGCCACCGTATCACTAGCAATTAAAAGGACATTTCCATCAGGCATCTGAGCAAAATGAAAGGGCTCTGAAGAAGACACACAAATTACTGATGTTGCTGATGTCAGAATCAAGCCTCCCCTTTCAGGAGCAGTTAATAATGACAGAGAAGGGTGTCAGTCCATGCTCAGCATGTGCAGTCTTCATGTCCATCACTGGCAAGGGAAGACTCTTCATCTCAAAACCCCCTACTGCCACAAAGCTAGCCCCAGGTGCTTTCCCTCTGGTGACTTCCAGAGTCTTCATAGACCAGAGAGACCACAGCACATCGACTACCTGGTTCCTACAGCTGGAAATCTGACCTGTTTCCCCTCCCATCTGAACCAGAGTTTTCC
>NW_007853308.1:0-652 GCF_000696425.1 Galeopterus variegatus
CACAATATGTTTTAAATAGTTTTTTTTTAATGTACTTATTTTATTATTTTTCCAGTTACTAGTCACGTTTTTGGCCAATTTACAAAAAAATCTCAATGGTTTTACATTATTATTTACCATCTAATTCTAATTATTTAAAATAAAATGATTCTTTTTTACTTTTTACTATTCAAAGATAAAATAACCATAACAAATCCCTGGTTTATCTCTCCCTCTTTCTCTTCCACCCTTCCTTCCTTCCTTCCTTCCTTCCTTTTCAATGAACATTTAAAAGCACAGAAAAGCAGAGGATACTTTAGCAAATGCCCATGTACTTACTGTCTAGGATTTATAAATGTTAACTTTTTATTATATTTTATTCATATGTCTTTAAGTAATAAGACATTATAGAGTTCAAGTGTCCTATATACACTTTACCTGTTCTCTCTTTTGCTTGCTCTGAAAAAGGACCATTAACCTATATTAAAAGCTCGTATTCTTCTAGAGTCTGCTATCTTTTGGAAGCTGATCCTTTAATTGGGATCTTTAAACCTATTTTCCTTACCAAATAAATTACCATCTTAGCTTAAATATTTGCTTTGAAAAATAACCCTTGACCAGAAATAATATACAGAAGTTCTTCACTTTTACAAAGTTGAGACTTGCAACAATC
>NW_007853309.1:0-652 GCF_000696425.1 Galeopterus variegatus
ACTGACTTAGATGCCCAGCCTCTTGCTAACCCCTCCGTTATCCCAACTTGTTTTCAAGAGAAGACCTAAAAACATATTTACATGGCTAAAATATAAATGAGTTAAGAGCTTGAAGTGTTAGCTGTCCCGGGGGTGGGGAGGGGAGAAGATCAGAGAGAGCATCAGTAAGTAAGTGTGCATGGGGGTGGGGGGTCCACTTTGCCTTATACCCTGGCTAGATACGTAGTCCTTAATGTGAAACATCTCCCACTTAGTGGGAGTTCTTCCTGGCCCATCAACACGGGCACCCCTGTGCCTTTGTGGCAGGCCCTGGCCTCCTGTGGCAACGTGGAGCTCCATACCTGTCTCTCCAGGGTCCCTGCAGCCCAGCAACTCCAATGTCCTCTCGCGTAAGGAAGTCCTCACAGAATATCCCACCATTCCCAGTACCCTGGCAGCTCCTCCTCATGATGGAGCTTTGAACATGATGGTTTCTAGGGCTAAATTCTCAGGTGGACCATAAAATAAGGCTGTATTATTTTTATATTATTATTATTATGAATTATTAGACATCATGCTTAATTGCCACTCTTTTTCCTTTTCTTTGGTTGCTCTTTACCTGAAATCTATATCTATATAAATAATATATATATAAATCTATATCTGAAATCTA
>NW_007853310.1:0-652 GCF_000696425.1 Galeopterus variegatus
TAGGGTGAGATACAGACCTTCAGATCTGGGAAGCTCAAAGGTCCCCAAACAGATTTAACCCCAAAAGATCCTCCCTAAGACATATTACAGTTAAATTTGCAAAGCTTAAAGACAAAGAGAGAATTCTACAAGTAGCAAGAGAAAAGCATCAGGTCACTTACAGCATCAAACTAACAGGAGACTTCTCAACTGAAACCCTATAGGCCAGGAGAAAGTGGAATGGTATATTCAAAATACTAAAAGAAAAAAATTGCCAGACAAGAATTCTTTACCCAGCAAAGCTCTCCTTCAGAAATGAGGGAGAAATAGTGTATTTCCCAGACAAACAAAAGTTGTGGGAGTTCACCACCACACAACCAGCCCTGCAAGAAATTCTCGAGTCACTCATCTGGAATCTCAATAATGGTGACTGTCATCATGAATACACAAAAATCTGCAAACCCACAGCTAAAACAAAAATGCCAGCAAGAAAGAGAAAGAAGCTAAATCATTCTGCTTTAAATTCCCAACTCATGTTGAAGAAGAGAAATAAAAGGGGAAAAAATGATAAAAATATATTTAAACCACCTAAACAAGTAGAAATTGAATGACAGGAATTAACCAACACTTCTCAATAACTACTCTAAATGTGAATGGACTAAACTCCCCATTC
>NW_007853311.1:0-652 GCF_000696425.1 Galeopterus variegatus
GGAAATACTCTCAAGGCTCTGTAAGAGACAAGGAGAGAAGGTCGCTCCTAAAAGCCATCCCTTACTGAGGCATCGGGCCCTGGCAATAAACATAACAAATGTTTTCAGCAACCACTGACAGCCACTATCAGGCAGGCCTGAGAGAGTGCTTGACATAATCTTTTGCTGCCTAATTAAAATAATACAATGTAGATTCATGACCAATCATAAAAGAGCAATGCTTGGAGACTATCAGATTGTTTTCTGTCAAGAGACTCCTGAGAATTACAGGGAGAGTCGACTGGAAAACCTGGTACTTACTCAGGCTAGACTGACCTCAAAGGGCTGGTGGCTGTATGTGGGTGTGAATCACAAAAGCATCCAAGGAAAACAAAAAAAATGATTACCAGGAAAAGATGGGTTGATTTTTTTGTAATTAATTTATCTTTCACACAACATACTCTACCTCCAGGATGACTGGGCTCATGAGCTGCACTAGGTCCTGCTGTATAGGCCCTGTGCTCCTAAAGCCCAGGAGGCAGGCAATGTTGTCCATGCATAGATGAAGAACTAGGACCAAGAATCTGAGCAACTCGCCAGGTCACAAAGGGGTAAGTGGCAGAGCTCAGATTCAGGACGGTCTGTTCTACCCCAAAACCCCTGTTCACAGCCA
>NW_007853312.1:0-652 GCF_000696425.1 Galeopterus variegatus
GCCTGAGCTCTCCATACTGCATTTTCTGTCTCAGGGAGTTTGAACATAAAACCCTCGAAAGAGACAGTTAATAGAGGTGTACAGAAATCAAGAAGCAAACTGAGAAGGGGTGGAAAGCACAAACCATAACTCCCCAGCAGCCATAAATTAGAAAATGAGAAATTAGAGAGATGCTCTAAGGGCCTCAGGGCTTCTTCATTTCTCTCTTTAGGCCTGAAGGAGACCCCCATTACCTGCAATAAAGCAAAACATTCATCTTAAAAATGAAAACAAAACAGATTTGAAATAAATAGCATAAACAGCTTCTACATACAAATGAACAGATAGATGAATAACTGTGCTCAACATAACTTATCAATTTATATATTGCCTCTCTCAAAACGTTTAAGGCAAAGGTAACAAGATCAAATGATCACAAGGTCCAGGCAAGTAGCCTCAGTGAGTGAATTGTGCCAGGTATAGGACATGAGATGGTGGTGGGGTAAATATAACCAAAAACCTCACCTTTCTAAAAGGCACTCAACTTGAGCTAGATTAGATATACAGAGAGAAAAAACAGCAACTATTGTGTAGGGCAAACACAACGTGGTTGGGGTTTAATCTGCCCCATAAACTCCCAGGTTTAAGGAGATTTAAATGCATATAATTTAGG
>NW_007853313.1:0-652 GCF_000696425.1 Galeopterus variegatus
ACTATGTCATGAGGGTGGAGACCCCATGATGGGGTTAGTGATCCTAATAATAAAGGCCTTACGGATAGCTTGCTCCTTTTCAACCATAGATTGATACAAGAAGTCAGTTGTCTGCAACTCAGAAGAGGGTCCTCACCAGAACCCACACATGGTGGCAACAGGATTTCAGACGTCCAGCCTCCAGATATTTGAGAAATCAATTTCTGTAGTTGATGAACTACCCAGCCTACAGTATTTTATTTATAGAAGCCTGAGATAACTAGGACATGGGATCTCTCACAACATGAAAACTTCAACTACGTAAAAAAAAAAAAATACTTTTTAAAAACAGCAGCAGAATCTGTCCCACACTGTGAATCTCTTCCCGGATGGATAGTGCGGTCTCCTTTAAGCGCTCACCTGATGAGGTCAGGTCAGCCAGGGTAAAACCCATTTTTATTAACTCAAAGGGATTAAATTGAGACTTTAATTACATCTGTGGAGTTGCTTCCTTTTTTAAACATAATGTATACTCTTCATGAGAGTTAAATCCAAAAATCCACATTCAAGGGGAGGTGTATCCAGGATGCATATAACAGGAATATGAGTCTTGGGGTCCTCTCAGAATTCTGCTTCACCATGTGTTAATGATCTACACAATTTTTAAAATGCC
>NW_007853314.1:0-652 GCF_000696425.1 Galeopterus variegatus
CCCCCCCAAACATCGTGAGCAGCGGAGCCCACCCCTCGCTGCAGGCGCGAGGAGCCGGTCTGTCTCCCAGGGAGCACAGGAACGGAGACGCACAGCTCTAGCACTCACACCTCAAAGGATCGATGGCAGAGG
Organism: Galeopterus variegatus; assembly: GCF_000696425.1. Taxonomy (NCBI): domain Eukaryota; kingdom Metazoa; phylum Chordata; class Mammalia; order Dermoptera; family Cynocephalidae; genus Galeopterus; species Galeopterus variegatus. The sequence goes on from NW_007853314.1 coordinate 133, forward strand.
ATGCTGTTCTGATAGGAGAGGCATGTGGGCTGCGCGGGCCATTTGCACATGCTTGGCGGGGAGCCCCGTGGCGCTGGCGGCTGGGAGCTCTGTCCCTGCGCCAGGCTGTCAGTGCCTTGTCTCATTAGCAGCCCTGCATCCTGCATCCTCGCCGCCTGCCTGGCACTTCTTGGAGACGGGAGGGTCGAGGGTGTCCTCCACCTGCAGAGCTGGGGCTCTTGGAGGAATTCTGCCTCCTCAACTACAAAGGAACCCCCGCAGAGGCAAGAGACGTGGCTGCCCAGCTGTTGGGGGCAGGAGGTCGGAGGGGTTTCCAGAGAAACCAAACTTCCTCCTTGCTCGGGAAGTCGGGTCCTGGCAGCAGGCACACAGGGTGGCTGTGGTGGCTCCGAGGGTGGTCCTGGGGTCCTGCTGGTGGCACTGTAGCTCCCGGCTCCTGCACAACTCTCTTTATATCCAGACCTTTTCTGCTCAGCCCCTCGAGAACAGGGGTTACCGTTCCCAGTAGGCACTTGGATAC
>NW_007853315.1:0-652 GCF_000696425.1 Galeopterus variegatus
TCACAGTCAGAGAGAAGATGTCACAGTGGAAATGGGTGTTGGAGTGATGGGAGGAAGGGGCGGTGGAGCAAGGAATGTGGGGCAGGGACAGCAGGCAGCTGGGAATTTCACAACACCCTAGTATTGTCTTCCATCACTGTTTATGGTTTTTTTTGGGCTCATCCATGGGATGAACATGGCCACAAGGAAGGAGCATAGTTAAGGTCAGACAGACCTTGTTCAAATCCCAGCCTCAGCACTTGCTGACCATGTGACTGTGGACAAACCGCCTCTGCTCTGATGAAGGTTTCCTCATCTGTGAAATGGGGCATTATCATGGGTTGTCCTGAGGGTTTAACCAGATGAGGCACTATGAATTATATATAAACACATTTATATGTGGAGAAGAGCACCCGGTCCCCTTTTATGTCCCCTTGAATATCTTAGTATGAAGACGTTAGGTAATGTACCACTAGCTCCTGTCATTTTCAACTCAAAGTCAATAATATTTATTCTACAACTAACAGCTGCCTCTCCATAGGGTTTCATGTGCATTTTCTCCACCATGAAGCTTCCACCATTCCATTCACGTGTAGCTTTAGAAAGTTGAACAAGAAACTACCACAGCTCCCTTAGTTGGGGTTTTCCCTGACTTCCATCTGTTTTGGTGTTT
>NW_007853316.1:0-652 GCF_000696425.1 Galeopterus variegatus
ACTGAGAGAAGCTTTTCAGAGAGGGGACATTTTTGAATTAACCTTTGTATTTAGAGATTATCGTAGATTCATATGCAGTCGTGAGAAACAGCACAGAGATCCCGTGTCCTCACCCGGTTTCCCCAGTGGTACCAGCTTGCCCTCCCCGCGCCCCTCGTCAGTCTCAGCGACCACTGACCTGTTCTCTCTGCTGCGCTTTTGCCATTTCTAGAATGTTACGTGCGTGGGATCGTGCAGTAGTTAACCCTCTGGGATTGGCTCCTTTCACTGAGATAGTTCTCTGAACACTTGCCCAGGCTGTTGTAGCGAGCGGCATCCCGTGGTGCAGGTGTGCCACAGTGTAACTTTTCACCTGCTGAAGGTCATCTGGGTCGCTTCCAGGTTTTTGCTGTTACAGATCAAGCTATTAAAAATATTTATGTGCAGATTTTTGGGTGAAGTTAAGTTTTTACTTCTCTGAGATTAATGGTCAGAGTGCGATCGTAGGGTCACATAGTAGTTACATACTTAGTTGTTTAAGAAAGCACCAGACTGTTTCCAGAGTGGCTGTGAATTTAACATTCCCGCAGCAGTGTTTGAGTGATCTCGCGTGCCCACGTCCCACAGCATTTGGAGTTGGGACTATTTTTATCCTATACACACGTCTGGACCG
>NW_007853317.1:0-652 GCF_000696425.1 Galeopterus variegatus
CTTAGTGAACAAAAGGTGATTGAATGAAAATAGACTTACATTGTTCATAGGAAAGAAGAATGTTTCTTCTTTCCTGAACCTTCTCTAGGCACATCTGTGCACTTCCTTGTAAAATCCATAGTTAGTCAAAACCCTGCTACGTTAGTTTAGCAAGAACCTCCCTCACTCCCATCATCTGATCATCCTCTATGTCTAATCATGTTCCTCATCTTCCACCATCCCCCAGGTAATGTCTGATCATCCTGGCTTATTCTTAGCAAGAATCCAGTTAGGCTAGTTTAGTCGGAATCCCCCTTACCTCTAATATTTCCTCTCAGTAATTTTCTATCCACTGACCCCCACCCCATTCCTTGGCTATAAATTCCCATTTGTCCATGCTATATTTGCTGTTGAACCAAGTCTCTCTTCCCCACTGCAAAATCCCATCGCACTGGCCTCCATACCTATCATGATGGTTTTGAATAAAATCCGCTTTACCACACTTTTAAAAAAAGAAAAAAAGAAATAGATTAATAAAGTAACAAAAAATCAATTTCTCCCTTATTACACTAATATTTGACTTTCTGAGAAAAATTATTTTAACAACTGTTGAACTTTGTGTGAGTCAGACAACAGGCTATTTTTGTTCATCCTTAGAGCATTTCCAGTCGAT
>NW_007853318.1:0-652 GCF_000696425.1 Galeopterus variegatus
TATTTAGATCGATGATCTTGGTCTGATGAGTTTACTGAGATCGATAAGCTCAATCTTTTGACTTTACTTAGATCAATGAGCTCAGTCGGATTAGTTACATTAGATCGAATAGCTTGCTCTGATGAGTTTACTTAGATCAATGAGCTTCGTCTGATGAGTTTACTTAGATCTAAAGTCATGGTCTGATGAGTTTACTTAGATCGATGTGCTCGGTCTGATGAGGTTACCTTGATCGATGAGCTTGCTCTGTTGAGTCTAGTTAGATCGATGATCTTGGTCAGATGAGTTTACTTAGATTGATGAGCTTGGTCAGATGAGTTCACTTCGATAGAACATCTTGGTCTGATGAGTAAACTTAGATTGATGAGCTTGGTCGGATGAGTTTATTTAGATCGATCATCTTGGTCTGATGAGGTAACTTATATGGATGTGATTCGTCTGTTGAGTTAACTTAGATCGATGAGCTTGGTATGTTTAGCTTAATTAGATCGATGATCTTGGTGTGATGAGTTTACTTAGAGCGATGTGCTGTGTGTGATTTGTTTACTTAGATCGATGAGATTGCTCTACTGAGTTTACCTCGATAAATGTGCTCCGTCTGATGGGATTACATAGATCGATGAGCTCGCTCTGTTGAGTTTAGTTAGATCGT
>NW_007853319.1:0-652 GCF_000696425.1 Galeopterus variegatus
AAAGAAAAACAGCCTTCTAGCTGAAGGAGCAAATGGGGGATATGCAGGGAACAAGCACCTGAAGATTGCAGAAGGAAGAGATCAAGAAAATGACCAGATAAAGTTGTTTATGAACTAGTAGGCTTACCTGCAATCTGTGTATACACAGGTCTGATCTTAATCAGCCTACCAAAGATTTGAAAACTGAACACACAGGCAGCTTCCTAGGTCATAGCCCCACTCCTGAGTGAGGCACACCTGTGACCTACCTATAGATAATGCATCATTTCTTTCTGGAACTTTTAAGATTTTTTTCTTTATATGTTAGCTTTCAGCAGCTAGAACTGAAAAGCCACTAAAATCATAACTGAAGTCAAAACTATGGCCCACAGAAGGTAGGTTGGAACTTGTAGCCTGAATTTAATAAGGTCAATTGCCTGCTGAAGCAAAAATATTTATGTTTTCAATAGGATTTGAATAAGGCCAGCAGTCTTAATATAACAATCAAAATGCATGGGACACAATCCAAAATTACTTAGCATATGAAGAACCTGAAAAATCTCAACCTACATAAGAAAAAATAATCAACAAACAGTAACATCTAGATGATATAGTGTTACGGGCTGAATCGTGTCTTTTCAAAATTTGTATGTTGAAGCCCTGATCCTCAGTG
>NW_007853320.1:0-652 GCF_000696425.1 Galeopterus variegatus
AATCGTACCCCTTGGAGATGGAACTATAGAACCCACCCAATCGTTTGCTAAGCCTCTATAGACACAATGCCAGAAACTGTTGATACTTTCCCTGTATTCTTTCACTTCATCATCATACGAGGGTACTTCGAAAGTTGACAGAAAAAAATCATATTATCTTTTAATTCTATTTTTCCATGAACTTTCTTTTTTTTTTTTGTCTCTTTTTTTTTTTTGTGACCGGTAAGGGGATCGCAACCCTTGGCTTGGTGTCACCTGCACCGCGCTCAGCCAGTGAGTGCATCGGCCATCCCTATATAGGATCCAAACCCGCAGCGGGAGCGCCACTGCGCTCCCAGCGCTGCACTCTCCCGAGTGCGCCACGAGGTCAGCCCTATTTTTCCATGAACTTTCTGAAGTATCCTTGCAACAACTCTATAAAGTAGTAGAAATGTTATATTCCTTAAAGCAGACACAGTTGGTGCCCTGGATTGCCTATACATCTGGTACACCCATCTCCCAGCTGTGGTTAGGGTTGGCTGCTAACAGCTTAGAGCCTTCCTTTCTCTGCAAAGTTGCCTACAGCTAAAAGGAAGCCCCCTTCCAGAAGGTTATGCCTCCCCCCACTGACTGTCCCAAATATGCAAAAAGCTGACCTTCTTGCCTCAAGATG
>NW_007853321.1:0-652 GCF_000696425.1 Galeopterus variegatus
TCAACCTTCCCAGCACCCCCAGGAGTTTTCTCATGGTCTGCTTCAGTCCATCCCTTCTTCTCTCCAAGACCTAGGCAACCACTGAAAGGGAGTATTGATATCAGTAATATCAATAGATATTGTTTACTGCTGAATAGTATTTCATTGTATGCATGTATCACAATTTATCTATTCACGTGTTGATGAACAGTCAGGTTAGTTCCAGTTTGGGGTTATTGTGAATGAAACTGCTGTGGATATTTGTGTACATGTCTTTATGTGGACATCATATGCTTTCGTTTCTTTAGGGCAAATATCAAGGAGTAGCATTGCTGGATTATATGGTCGTTGTATGTTTGACTTTTGTTAAAGTAGCTGGAACATTTTATATTCCCACCTGCAGTGAGGAGAGTTCCAGTTGCTCCATATCCTCACCAACACTTGGTATGAACTGGACTTTTCTAAATTTGTAGCTGTTCTAATGGTATACATTAGTATATCATTGTGCTTTTAATTTGTACTACCTCCATGACTAATCATACCGGGCATAGTTTCATGTGCTTATTGGCCATTTGTATACCTTTTATTATGAAATGTCTGTTCAAACCTTTTGCCAATTGAGTTGGAGTTTTTGTCTTAGTATTGAGCTGTAAGGGTGTGTGTGTGTGTGTGT
>NW_007853322.1:0-652 GCF_000696425.1 Galeopterus variegatus
TTGTTTTCCACCAGTATCTGTCTATTATACAGCCTCTCGCTGATGGAGTTGTCGGGTCCGCTGCCGGCCGACCCGTACAGCCCTAGCCTCGTTCCTTCTGGTGGCGAGCAAACAGCCCGGGATTCCTCTTTCCCTCCTGTCCCCTTTGGAAGGAGACGGGGAAAGAGAGCCGTGAAGAGAGGTGAGCACTCCGCCGGTCCCCCAAACAGCGCCATTAAAGGACACTCAGACGCGGCGGGAGGTTCTGTCAAGCAGTTCCATTTATTATCACACAAGCACTTGCTTTTATAGGCAGATAGGGAGGGGAGGTTTTAACATAATCCAATCAGCTTCAAGGGCATGCATCCTGTCTCAAAGCCTAGCTATTGTGTTCACGAGCGCAGAAGCCGTATTTGGCCAATAAGGGCTTAGGCAAGGTTCCCGCAGACACCCCCACCCTACTTCCTCCAGTTGCCGTCTTAGGCTGCCACATTAATACGCCCTTGTGGGCCCATAATGGTGCCGCTTGTAATGTCACTTCAGGTGGCGTTAGTTTTTAAGGCCCGACAGGAGTCACTGTCTGTTCAGCAGACACTGCCAGATGGTGAAGGACAGGCAACTCCACTCAGCTCCCTCTTTCTCATTCCTTCCATTCCCTTCTAATTCTTTCTTT
>NW_007853323.1:0-652 GCF_000696425.1 Galeopterus variegatus
AAAATCCTGCTAATTATGTCATCCTAACTTCCCCTTCCCTCTTGGATAAAATCTAGATCCTTGGCTTCAGATACACTCAGGGTCTTTTTTAATCTGGCCCCAGCCTACCTTCTCCCTGCCCTCAGCATCACGACCCCTTTCTGTCATGATGCATCTCTCACATTCTCCAGACATGACAGCCTGTAACGAAACTCTGCTGTTGAGTACACTACCCTCAACTTGAACTGCTGCTCCCCAACTTCATCAAACAGCCAGCTCCTATTTATACTCAAAGCTTAGTTCAACACCCAGGTATATGAGGTCGGTTTTCCCTCTGTTCTCCAGAAACTCATTGCTAATGCTTCCCCAATGGTGGTGGTAGCCATTTGGTCCTCAGTCTTCCTCATATCCAGGTATTTATGCTGTAGTCCAGTCCTGTCACACTGAATAAGGTTGGCCTAAGTAGTCACTAGGATGCAGATGCGACAATGTATGTCCTCAAACACGAGGTTTTAAAAGACATTTCAACTCCCACTCTGCCCCTCGTCTAAAACCTCACTCCGGGGAAGCCAGCAGCCCTGTCATGACACCTGCAAACAGCTTGTGGGCAAGAGCAAGAAAGCAGAAGTTGAGGCCTCCTTCAAACACTGCATTGAATTGCCAGCATGCAAGG
>NW_007853324.1:0-652 GCF_000696425.1 Galeopterus variegatus
CTTAATGATTAGCTGTTAGATAGTAGAATTACTTCTTCTCAAAGATAAAATTATATTTATCTTAACGGTGTTATTTTTTCTTTCTTCATTCTCTCAGTATACGTCTCCACACACAATATCACAAGTTCCCATTATCTTTTCCTGTTTTACCTCATATTTTACCAATTTTAGTAACATTGAAACCCATACAATTATCTGCATAACCCCACCTTAGTTCAGATTCTAGACAGTTTTTATTTTCCCGTATTCCTCTTTTGTTTTCTTGTCTGAATAATTACTAATCTGAATACTGTGCTTCTTAATTTACTTAATTAATTCTTATCAAATAAATTTAATTTAATTTATTTAATTAATTTTTAATTAATTTACAAATCACTATGATTCTCAAATAGTACTTTTTACCCTTATATAAAAGAAAAGAATTTGAAATGTAATATTTTAAGTGAATTAACTACTTCACATTGATAATGTGTGGATGATCTTGAACGCTGACCAAGGTTTTGGATATCAGGTTCAGTGCTGTTTTTTACACAGTGCAACTTTATTTCATAAAGGAAACACCAAATTTGCCCAATATCATCGTAACAAATTAAAAATATGTTCAAAATGAATAAAGGTGGTTTGTTTCACTATATAGTCATTCACAATGACA
>NW_007853325.1:0-652 GCF_000696425.1 Galeopterus variegatus
AAAAGCCTATGCATAGAAAAAAAGATGAAAGAAAATGTGAACAGTAATTGCTTCAATTATAAGTTTACATGTGATTTTTTTTCACATTTGCCTATATTTTCCAGATTTCCTTCACTGAGCTTTAAATATATATATATGTATGTGTATATATATGTACACACACAAACACACACACACACACACACATTATATATATAATGGAAAACACGCAATGAAACAAAATGAACCAAGGAGAAGTCAGTTGATCCCCGAAGGCCTTGGAGAGGGAGGAGGAGGCATGTGGAGGATTCTTCTCCAGGGAGGTTTAACGAGTTGTAGTCTGGTATAGACTCTCTCAGACCCTTTAGATATACAAGGTGTCATGTAAAAGCTGACAGCAATCTGACTCAATGTATGGAATGAAGCTCACTTCTTAACAAAGGCCATGGAAAAAATAAGAGGTGGAATAATATTCTGGAACAATAAGGTATAAATCTTTAAAATGTAGCAATCAACCAAAGGAGTCTTTACTGGGCAAAAGCTTGGAAAGAAATGTTACTATGTTTCATAAACAACTACACACTTGGATCAGTTATAATCACCATGGAAAACCTCATTTACTGAAAGAGGACAGAGTAAGCAAATGCCACAGCTAAAGGCCAAGTTAACAAAC
>NW_007853326.1:0-652 GCF_000696425.1 Galeopterus variegatus
CCTAGGGGTCTGCCCAGTGCCCTGAAGGCCGTGGTGGGGTGTATTCTCTGTCTTAGGGCCAAGCGTCAGAAGGATACCAGACGATTACGGTAGCCCAGCCTAAGATGGCGCCCTGGAGAGAGACTTATGTTTAGGTGAGCCGGTGGTGGGTGCGGAGAGCCAGCGCCAGAGAAAACGGACGAGGGCGAAGCGTCAGCAGCGGGAACCGCCAAGAGAGTGAAGGAGGTCCGAGAAGGAGTCCCCTCAGTTTCGGCACCAATGAAAGGACGACAGGACCCGAGCTGACAGTTCACTGGAGAAGTTCTGCTTTATTCGGGGGAGAAGCATACATTTATATAGAGCCGGGTTCCAGGAGAGGGTGGTTATTACACGGGGTGGTAGTTGATTGGCCAGGGGCGGGTAATGATTTCTGATAGGCTGCACCTTGGTGCTGGCGAGATTGCTAGGACCCGGAAGAGAAAAGTGCCATGTTTTAGGGAGTGCCTCCTTTGGGGTCTTCTATGGGGCCTTACAACTGGGGCAACGAGTAAGAGCAGGAAGGAGGAGATCGTGGCCAAGAGTTCACACTTTCAGAAATGGAAAGACTTCTGGAGATACCGGGGGTGAGGAGGTGACCAGGGAGCCAAGAGCCCAGGGTGAAGGAGGGGGCTCA
>NW_007853327.1:0-652 GCF_000696425.1 Galeopterus variegatus
TTGGACTGCAGATCTTGGGACTTCTCACCCTTCACAATCATGTGAGCCAATTTCTTACAATGAATATATATTACTGGTTCTGTTTCTCTGGAGAATCCTGACAAAGTCATACTATTTGATCCATAAAATCTGATTCTGGATGGGTCTTTTAAAATGTCTATTTTCTGCCTTTTGGTAGAATTTTCAGAGTTCTAAGGGGATTGGCTGGGGTGATGGGACCTTTCCACTTTAAATTGGCCTCTCCTGCCCACACATACAGCTGCACAGAGGAAATGTTGGACTTTCAAGGCTCAGACCTCACCCTCTTGGGAGCATCTGCACCCCCAGATGGGTGCATCAGGTCTCCCTGGGAGTGTCAAGAGCGCTGTGCCTCCTGGTGGTCACTCTCCAAGAGCAGAGATGCAGCTTATATTTGTCTCCAGCTCTTTGCTTTTAGTTGTGGACAAGTGGTGTCTGGCTGAGGAGGAGCAGCTGCCTGACCCACCAGGGGTGCTCCAGTCTCTGGATTCTGGGCAGGCCCCTGACCTACATTCGCCCATTCTCCCAAGGCTGAGGAGGTTGGATGGACCCATCAGCCTCCCTGTTCTAGAATCTGGTGTGGAGAGGAATCTACTGTGTGGCAGGTCTCAGTGTTCACATTTGTCACTTCAAC
>NW_007853328.1:0-652 GCF_000696425.1 Galeopterus variegatus
TGAGCAAAAATAAATAAATTAATAAAGCTGGAGGCATAAAACTACCTGACTTCAAATTATATTACAAACCTATAGTAACCAAAGCAGCATGGTACTGGCATAAAAACAGACTCATGGACCAATGGAACAGAACAGAGAACACAGAAACCAATCCACATACTTATAGCCAACTGATCTTTGACAAATGCACCAAGAACATACATTAGGGAAGACGGCCTCCTCAATAAATAGTGCTGGGAAAGCTGGACATCCATGCACAGAAGAATGAAACTAGACCTATACCTCTCACCATATACTGAAATCAACTGAAAATGGATTAAACGGTTAAATATAAGACCTAAAACTGTAAAACTCCTAGAAGAAAATATAGAGGAAACACTTCAAGATGTAGGACTGGGCAAAGACCTCATGAGTAAGACCTCAAAAGCACAGGCAACAAAAGAAAAAATAAACAAATGGGATTATATCAAACAAAAAAGCTTCTGCACAGCAAAGGAAACAACAGAGTGAAACGACAACTTAAAAAGTGGGAGAAAATATTTGCACACTATGCATCCAACAAGGGATTAATGTCCAGAATATGCAAGGAATTCAAACAACTTAACAGTGAAAAAACAAGTAAACCCATTAAAAAATGGGCAAAAAGCTGAAT
>NW_007853329.1:0-652 GCF_000696425.1 Galeopterus variegatus
AATGTTACCGTGAACATTGGTGTAAAAATATCTCTAATGATGGATATGTTAATTTGCTTCAGTATAGTAACCTTTTTTTTTTTTTTCCTTTTTGTCTTTTTCTGTGTCTGGCAACGGATTGCAACCCTCAGTGTCGCCCCCGTACCGGACCGGGACCGGCAACGGGATCGCAACCCTCGGTGTTGCTCCCGCGCCTCGCTCAGCCAGTGAGCGGGAACCGGTCTGTATGTGGGATCCGAACCCTCGGCGGGAGTGCCGCCGCGCTTCCCAAGCGGCGCACTATAGCAGTGTGCCACCGGGCCGGCCCACTATAGTAACCTTTTATCTATCCATATGTAGCCTATAACATCATGTAGTATACCTTAAATACACATAATAAATTTATTTAAAAATAAATCAAGATCTTTAAGTTCCTGCTTTCAATTCTTTTGGGTCTATACTCAGAAGTGGAATTACTGGATCATATGGTAATTCTTTAATTTTTTGAGCACCTGCCATACTGTTTTTCACAGTGGTGCACCATTTTACATTCCCAACAGCAATGAGCTAGGGTTTCAACTTCTCTACATCCTTCTCAACACTTCTTTTTTAAAAAAATAATAGCATCCTAACATGTGCGAAGTGGTATCTCACTGTGATTTTGATTTGCATT
>NW_007853330.1:0-652 GCF_000696425.1 Galeopterus variegatus
CTTACCCAGAAATACCAACTTAGAATAAAACAAGAGTCTTTCTAATTCACAACTAAACCTAGTCATGTAGAAATAAAAGACAATGAAAATAATCCAAAATATTTTGTTAGCAGGGGCAATTAAAGAAAGTGAAACCCAACATGAGAGTATACGAATTATCATGAAGGATTTAAATGTTAAATTTGAATTTACTTTAAATCATGCTCAGATTATCAATGGAAACCATACCTTCACAGAGACCAGCATCACGGGCAGGTTAACTATTGCTGCATGACAAGCCATCTCAAAATGTAGTGACTTCAAACACCAACAGTTTTGTTTCTCATGATACTGTGGTTCAGCTATGGTTTCTCCAGCTGTTCTTCCTTGGGCCATTCATGGAGCTACATTCAGCTGATGGGTTTGTTGGACCTAGAGCATCTACACTGGCTTTGCCCACATATCTGAGGTCTTGGAAGGGAGGCTGGAAGGCTGAGACCCATGTCTTCCTGTGATCACTCATCCTCTGCTAGGCTAGACTGAGCTTCTGTACATGACAGCTGTGTTATTTAAGTCAGCAACCCCAACGTATAAGCGTTTTTCTAGTCTCTACTTACATTAGGCTTGATGATAACCTGTTGGCCATATCAAGTCATATGGCCAAGCATGAAGT
>NW_007853331.1:0-652 GCF_000696425.1 Galeopterus variegatus
AATATTAGATCATAGTGCATTTGATCTCCAATGGCCAAGGTAGCAACATTTTTGTGGTCTTTCTCTCTTGTTTCCTATGATATTAGTCAAGTTTTACTCCATCCGGAATTATTCACTATCCTCACACTAATTCCAAATCAACTTTAAACACCATCAAAAAAAGCCCTACATAAATCCCCCATTCACAAAATCTTTGACTTTTGAATCAAATCTCTTTAGCAATATCCAAGCTACTTTTTTCTTCATTGTGAAAACCTACAATGACTCTCAGGGTATTAGTGTATCCTACTTAATATGATAATCTTCAAAACTTATTTGTATCAATGCTGTATGGGAAATAAAATTGAAATCCTGAAAAAAATGAAAATCTCTACGCACAACTCTGTAGTACATGCCAAATGACGAAGCGTGGAGCATGGACAAACTTGAACAGCACACGATCCAAGAACCACTTCCATTCGGTCTGAAACGAGAGTTATGATTTCTCCCCACACCAGATTTCCTAAATAAGAATTTGCTTTCACTTTTACTAATAAAAGTATGTGTTCCTTTAGCAATACCAAAGGATCATGAAAGGAATACAACAAAGAATGAGACTTAAAATATGCAATTTTAAATTGTTATGAAAAGTACCACCATAAGCCTAAAACAT
>NW_007853332.1:0-652 GCF_000696425.1 Galeopterus variegatus
CACCACCACTTGTCCTCCAGCCGGGATGCCGAGGCACAGAAAAACAAATATGTCTCCTCTGGGGTGACCTCAGCAGGCAGAGTCCACCAAATTGGGGCCCATGATCCTGGAATAGATAGGCCTGGGGACAACAGAAGGTGAAGCCGTGTGTTTCACTAGCTAGAAAAATGTGTGTATGCACATCTATTATATATGAGATTGTGTGTGTGTATATATATATATATATATATATATGCACATACACACACACAAACACACATATATCAGCAACGTGGGCATGTTAAAATGCCTACATGCATACTCCGGAGTCTACAGAGGCCAAGGACCAACTGCTGGATGAATTCTCTGAATCTCACAGACAAAAACAGCTGGCCAATACCTAGCAGAAGAATTTCCCCTTTTCCCCTGATTTAGGCCTTCTGATCAGAAGCTGGGTAGCTGCTTCAACCTTTCACAGCATCTGCCCTCAAACACAACTAATCCAAGATCCTTCAATAATTTTATTTTCAATTGCATCCGGAGCCCCAAACAGTATACTACACGTATTTGCATGAAGCAAAAATGCAGTCTATAAACTAAAGTAAAAAACTGGTTAAAGCACTTGGATTCCAAGCATGAAGCATTTGGGACTTGGGGTCAGGACCCTGCAGCC
>NW_007853333.1:0-652 GCF_000696425.1 Galeopterus variegatus
AGTCCCATTTTATAGATGAGGAAGTGGAAGCTTTGAACTGCTAAATGGCTTTATCTGAGACCGTAAAACAAATGACAGATTTTTAAAAACTAACATTTAGTGAACACTTACTATTTACCAGACACCGTTCTAGGTACATTCCATATTTTAGCTCATTTAATCTTCACAACAGCTTTAAAAAGCAAATGCTGTTAATAAGCCCGTTTTACAGATGGGGAAGTTGAAGATCAGGAAGATCAGGTAGCCTGCTCAAGGTCACACATCTAGAAGTGGAGGAACCATATTCAAATCAAGAATTAGCTTAAAGCCTAGTTTTCTGACTTCAACTCCAGTGCATTTTCTAGAGTACTAGAGATGTCTCCCATTTTATGAGGGCAGCTCCGAAATTCATTACAATGCAGAACTTTGATGGACTGGAAGTTAAGGTTGTGTTAAAATATCGAAGAGAGAAGGTCACAGCCTTAGATGTTATTGATCTAAAATTAAAAATTTGAAAACAATCCCATGATTTAGGAAATTATGCCTGTTGATGATGAGTTAGCTTATAAAATATAAACTTTAGATAAAAACTATTGAAAACTTCATCATAGGAAAAAAATTTTTTTTGGAGGGGGAAGGAGAGGATACAGATTAATGGCAGGAGAGAATTTTA
>NW_007853334.1:0-652 GCF_000696425.1 Galeopterus variegatus
GAGCATTTTTTCATGTATCTGTTGGTCATTTATATATCTTCCTTTGAAAAATGTCTATTTATCTCCTTAGCCCATTTTTAAAGTTGGGTTATTTGTTTTTTTTTTTTACCAGGCCTGGCTCTGGTCCACTGAGCAGCCAATGTCTTCTGCCAGTGGCCCCAAATAATTTATCCTTTTCCTCTTCAGTCCCACAAATCTGACATAAAGCTGTGAGCACCTCTCCTGTGTGTAAGCCACCTGCTGAAAGAAACATCAGCCCTAGGAGGGACTCTGCTACAACGAAGTGGAGGATGAGATTCTGGACACTTTCCTATGCTTCCCTCATGCGTTTCTCTCTCTCATGAAGGCTGTACTTTGCACTTCTCTTCTTGGAAACAGCAGGAGGTAGAGCTAGAACTGCCAACTGAATTCCATGCTAGAATTACCATTCCGATACAAGAGGTCACCATTAAGGCAGGTGTGTGGAAAACTTAAGTCTTCAACCTGGAGTGTCAGCTTCCACCTGCAGGGAAGCCCCCTGAGTACTTCCTCACCTCTTTGGATGCCTGGCACTCTGATCATTTTTATTTTAAAGCAATGTAGTTAGTTAAACGCTCAGGCTCTGAAGTCAAAGCACTTTTAGCTGTGAGATCTTGGGCAAAATAATTATCAT
>NW_007853335.1:0-652 GCF_000696425.1 Galeopterus variegatus
CCTCACAGTGCCAATTGTCTAGCTCTTAATCCTGTTTGTGATGCCAATTGTAAAGCTACTCAACCACAACTACACCAGTTGTGGTGCTCTTTTACCTGCCAGTAATCCTGCTCTGACTAGGCTGATTGTCGAGCTTGGGCTGGGTCTGGAGCCCACAGACCCCTCAAGCCCATTCACGGACTGGGCCACAAACCCTTCACATGCCAGGCTGGGTCCCCAGACCCCTTCATGCAGGTCTATGAGCTAGGTAACAAGCCAAAAGGTCCTTGGAGCCATAGGCTGGAAACCATGCTGCACAGGGTGGATGCCTAAGGCCAATGCCCACCTGCCTGCTTCACCAAACTCCTTTCCTCTCTCTTTCTCTTTCTGAAGAACACAAAAATAGCAACAAAACCAAAGAGATGCATTGGCAAGCATGCACACTAACTCCACACACGCACACACACACAGACACACACACAATTTGCTTACAATGGATGTACTGAACCACACCCAACTGGACAGAGGTAAGAGTACTAGCCAAACTATTCTATTTTTCCAACAATCCACCCCTTCAGAGTCCTCACAATCTACGCATATTTGTTCCCTTACCAAGGATAAATGACCCTTATATTTACATGCTACACATTCCATCCCAGTCCCAAAAGTCTTT
>NW_007853336.1:0-652 GCF_000696425.1 Galeopterus variegatus
AATTTAAAATAATAAATACATCCAAATTTTCACCTGTCAAATTGTGAAAGATTTAAAAATTATAATGTTGAATGCTGGTAAAGGTGAAGTTAGGTATCTCAGAGGATACTTTGGGAATATAAATTGGTATTATCTTTTTGAATGGTTACTTGGCAACATACATCAAACATCAGCCCTACTGATCCAGTAAGTCGCCTCCTAGAAATTTACCAACAACATTATCATAGAAGTGGTAAAAGATCATGTAACACAATTCAGATTAAGTGCAATTTATTGCAGCCAAAAGCAGAAAGACCCTAAGGGCTGTTTTGTTTATCTATAGGGAAATGAGTAATTACACAATGGAATATGACTTTTTAAAAACTACGCATTCACAAAAGAATATGGAAGTTCCTCAAAATATTAAAAACAGAACTACCATATGACCTAGCAATACCTCATCTGGGTATATGCCCAAAGGAAGTGAAATCACCACTTTGTAAAGATATCTGCACTCCCAAGTTCGCTGCAGCATTATTTACAATAGCCAAGACAGGGAAACAACCAAAGTGTCCTTCAACAGATAAGTGGAAAAAGAAAATTATAGTGTATATAAATGATAGAATATTATTCAAGTTTAAAAAGAAGGGGATCCTGCCATTTGCAACAACAT
>NW_007853337.1:0-652 GCF_000696425.1 Galeopterus variegatus
TATCTGGCACAAAAATGCCAGTTGTATTCAAATATAACTTTTTTTTTTTAAGGCCAGCAAAGCTTTATTAAAAGGAGACAGACTTATGCAACAGAGAAGCCGAGGGAAGTTGGAGGAAGGGTTTTAAAGGCAAGCACTTCCTCAATTGATGTCAGCATCTTGCTTTGATGTTTTCTGGTACTTTTTAGGTGGTTGCTTAGTACCAAGGGAGGTTGGTTCAAGGATCATGTTGCATGTAACTCCTAATGGGGCTTAAGGTTAATAGCGTCAGAGGCTAAGAAGTCCAAAGTCCAGGGAACAAGCTGGTGAAGACTTTCTTTGGTGGTAACTTCAGTGACTGCAGGGTATCTATCACATTGCAAAAACAGCAGAGCAGAGAGAGCAAAATATTTTGGCTTTTAAGGTAAAAGTTATTAATTTATTAACGTTGAGTTTGTTACCACATGGTAATGGTAAAATTCCATTAAAAGACTTCATAGATGTCCAAATAATTTATCTACATTAGAATATTTTTTAAAAGCTCCGTATTTCTGGAGATTACATTTTCAATGTATAGGATTTGAAGATAACAATACATACGAATGAGTACTCGCTGTGACTTATTTATGTGCTGAGTATTTTATCTACATTATCTCATTTAATCCCTACAAAA
>NW_007853338.1:0-652 GCF_000696425.1 Galeopterus variegatus
GAGGGGGATCTAAAGCAATTAAGGCCTAAAGAGGTAGTATCAGCTTCCGGTCATGCACAGGCGTCACTTCCCTTAACCTGTCCTGTCCATTACAGGTGGAAGGTGTAATGGTGGTCGTCTGCCCTTTGATTCCTCCTTGTGTGCAGGTGGAGTGGTGTAGCTCACTGATCGATTGTGTGTTTAAGCTGTTGCCAGCGCATTATGTGTCCATTAACTGCCAGGCAAAGAGGCGGCAGTGCTGACCCAGCCTGAATATTTATGAGTAGCTTCCCTGGGGCATGTCCCCACTCTATTCCTGCCTCACCTGTGCTTAGGTAATAAATGACTTAATGATTATAAAGTGCTTATTAGAGTTTTGGGCATACGTAGTATAACAAGCATGTAAGTATATGAGTGTGAGCTATTATTTTCTCTATTTTTTCCTCCTTAAGAAGAGTGGCTTCTCCTGCTTCAGTATGGATCACAGTGAATAGACTGAAGCTGCAACACTATGAAACCATTGATAACCTAGGAAAGAATTTAAGATATATTTTCCCAGATTTAGGGCAGTAACTGCAACCGATACAGAGAGTTTCAAACTCCAAGGTAGCGTGATGCAGATGGATAACTTTTACCCAAGCTTGGGAGTAAAGGTAGGGCTGGGTTAACCAAT
>NW_007853339.1:0-652 GCF_000696425.1 Galeopterus variegatus
GGAACCTCTGACAGTGGCCTCCAGGATGTGGCTTTCCCTGCAGTAATTCCCTCCCTCTTCTCAGGGCAGCTGGAAGGAAACTCCCCTTGCTTCTCTGAGATCTGACCCCTTCCACACCCGGCTAGGGCCAGGGCCCCTCCTCTTCCTCTTCCGGGTGACTCTCAGACAGAGTCCTGCATACAGCCTTCTCCTCAGCCATGGTCTGTCTCAGCCTTTATTAAACACGATCATCCTCTCAGCACCATCCAAACGGAGCCCTGTCCAGAGGACACTAGGTTGATTTGGCTTTCAATTTCATTAAAAGGAGCTTTGTCAGTGTTACGAGGACTAGGACACTTCAGGAACTCTTACAATTAGATAGGGTATAAACCCTTGCCAGGAATAATGAACAGCATCATCTCATAATCTCTTTTTCAGGCATGAAAATAACCCAAGTACAGCTTCTGCTAAGGATGTGCTGAGTATGTCACGGGTGTGAAATCTGTGGTCCATTCGGAGCTGTTGAATAGGGAGCGAGTGGCCGAGGCTTACGACAGGACAGGTGCTCTGTGCGGCAAGATTAGAGCCAGGAGTCGCCAGACCCCTGTAAAAGGAACGTGATGAAGTGAGACGTGATCTTACACTTTAATCTTGCTCTTCAAAGGGGGCTCAC
>NW_007853340.1:0-652 GCF_000696425.1 Galeopterus variegatus
TTTTCCTTCCCTCCCCTATTTCTGTCTCTTTTTCACCCCAGACTACGAGCTGCACTTGTGCAAGCAACATTTCTATCTATTCCAAATTTATCTGTTAGGGCATTAGAAATGTGAAAACCAGGATGATTTAGTATTATGTGAGGTAAGAGAACCACAGACCAACCTGTAGCTTGTCCATAAAGTTTACCGAGTCTCTGACCTCCCTGTTGGTTCCTGAGAGGCCTTTGGGATTGAATCCCTGGGTCAGGGTTGTGTTCCACATACGAGGGGCTCATTGATAGCTGTGTTCCGGAACGGAGATAGCAGCCCTTAGCCTGCCTGTGTGCATGCAACGTGTGTGTGTGTGTGTGTTATGTGCACATATGTGGTTGCAGAGCTAATATTACTTGAAGTTTTAAAATTTGCACTTCACGTGCAATAATCTTGTAGTACCCTCAATTTGGAGAAATAGATCTCTTTTGCTTTGAGGGTGTAGTGGATTGAATTATGTCTCCCCCAAACTCCTTGAAGCTTGAATTGTTTCCCCCAAGTTTTGTGTATTAGAAACTTAGCCCCCACTGTGACTGTTAAGAGGGTGGGAGATCCTATTATGGTCATTGAAAGGTGGAGACTTGAAGAGGTGATTGGATTGTAGGACTGTGCAGTAGTGAAT
>NW_007853341.1:0-652 GCF_000696425.1 Galeopterus variegatus
ATTTGTTCACCAAATATTAGAGAAGCACCCACTACACACATGCAGCTGGCTCGATGCTTCCATACACAGTACCCATTTAATCTTTACGACAACGATGTCAGGGATCACATCACTTGAGGATGAGGAAACTGAGGCACAGAGAGGCTAAAGGAGGAAACAAACAACAGAAGCGACAAGAAACACAGAGCTCAGCCTACTGGTCCCAAAAGCCCTGCCCAGAGCCTGCCATTCCCACTGCACTGGAATCACCAGGACGACCTCCAACATCCCCTCCCCAGGGACGCCGACCACGCCATCAGGTGGCACCACTGGTCTTCCAAAACACAAGACCAGAAGACAGAGAGCCCAGAGGTGGCAGGTACAGGGAGGGGAGGACACAGCATCGTGGCTGCTCTGTTCCCTCCCTATATCCTCCTCTCTGTGTGACCTGCACACAGGCCATTCGTCCTACATCCTCTTCACAAGCTTTGTCAAATCTGTCTACCACCTGAGCTATTATTGGCTCAATTTTTTATTTAAAGTAATTCACTTCTTACTTAAATACATTTATTTGAAAATGTGATTTTATATGACTATCTAAATGCAAAATCACTATCACTTGCCACAAATTAAAGGTAGAGAAGACGTCCCCCCCCCCCCCCCCCCCCCTTAA
>NW_007853342.1:0-652 GCF_000696425.1 Galeopterus variegatus
TGAGTCTATAAGTATTTAAGTGAAGAAATAGATAAGGGATAAAGAAAACACCATCCTTCAAGTAAGATACCCATAAAAAATATAACGAAAGACAGAGAAAATCACTGCGTGGAATCTTTCGTTATAAAAATTTAGCAAGGACTACCAACGGAGACTGAAGTTAATGGGCAGAAGTTTGTTGAAGAACAACATATTTATATAGTCTCAAAGTATCTCCCCATAAATGACTTTTAAATAACAAGGAGAGAATATTAACTTTATAGTGAAGTATGTGATCAAAGTGAACATTGCTAGTAATGGAAAAAAACGAAATCGTGTGCCTCATGATAGATGCACAGAGAAGATCACAGCATCATAACTGTGGTATTCCAACTGCAGACCAAACCAAATTCAGGTTTATTATACAAATAACTGGCCTGCACTCCAAAAACTGTCAATGCCAAGATAATAGGGATAAGTCCCTGTATGCAAGCTGATGAAAGTCATAAAAAGATTATTTAATTATCAAAAAAAAAAATGCTTAACTCCAGGTTTTTTTTCAAGTCCTTTAGTAATTCTCTGTGACCTTCAGGATATTCACAACCTTTACACATTGCTACCTGTCATTCAAATTTCAGGTTAAAAGTCAACTCCTCCTGGAACTCTGTCCTGA
>NW_007853343.1:0-652 GCF_000696425.1 Galeopterus variegatus
TCTGTTCTTTATAAATTACCCAGTCTCAGGTATTCTGTTATAGCAACACAAAAACAGACTATTACAGTAGCTGAAGGCCCCATTAACTCATTCAGGTGCTACAGCACACTGCTAACTTCCACTAAGCTCACCTTTGAATAGATCACTTAAGCCTTTTTCCCATGGGCTATTGCTAAGTCATCACTCTTTGCTCATGAACTTTCCTGGTTGGTTTTCTAGTCCCAACTGAAGGGCCTTGTATCTATCAAAGTGAATTTTCATCTTGTTTCAGCCAACTCTTTAAGTTTCATTTCCATTGTGATTTTGGCAGTACAGGAAGGCTGGTAGGAGAAGGGACCTCAGGGAGCATTGATTTTAGCTCCTTCACTTTGTATATGAGGAAAATGAAGTTCAGAGAGATTGCCTGTTTTGAACTAAGTTGCTCAAGGTCATGTACCATGTGGTAGACTGTGGTGCTGGTAACCCCCAGTGAACCACACTTCTGGGTCTTCACCTGCTTGTATAGGCCCCTCCCACATGGACTCTGGTTGTGTCCATGTGACATTCATTGGCCAATGGGACCTTAGCAATCAATGTAAGCAGAAGCATTGCATACCAGGGCTTGTCTCCTTTGAACGCTCAGTCTGAGAAGCCAGTCACCACACTGAGAAAA
>NW_007853344.1:0-652 GCF_000696425.1 Galeopterus variegatus
TTTTGTGACCGGTAAGGCGATCGTAAAACCCTTGGCTTGGTGTCGTCCTCACCGCGCTCAGCCAGTGAGCGCACGGGCAATCCCTATATAGGATCCGAACCCACGGCCTCAACGCTCCCAGCGCCGCTGCGCTCCCAGCGCTGCACTCTCCCAAGTGAGCCAAGGGTTCAGCCCCACTTGCTCTCCTTTTAAAGCCGTCAGAACCATGCCCATGAATACCCAATTAAACCATCAACCCGTTACTCCATTTATGAGTCAATCCATTTGCTAGGGCATGGCCCTCACAATCTAATCACCTCTTAAAGACCCCACCTTTTGATTACCATAATAGTATTTCCCACTCTCTTAACACTGTTACACTGGAGGTCAAGCTTCGTGAATTTGGGAAGGACATTCAATCCACAGCAACTACTAATGAAAGCAGATAAATGTACAGTTTCTTCAAGTGATGTGGGAACAGGAGCATAAGCTTGGAGTGCCATTGGCTAGGTCTGACCCTCACATGTTTCCTAAGGAAATTCCAAGGACCCTCAGCTCTAGTGTATATTTAGTTTTTAATATGAATTTTATGTTCCAAGAGGCTAAGTGCTATTTGAACTCCTCTCCCTAGTGAGCTTCAATAAAAATGATTTTATTTTATTATTTTTTAAAA
>NW_007853345.1:0-652 GCF_000696425.1 Galeopterus variegatus
CCCCCAAGTCCTTGCTTAATTTTTTTCCATAGCACCTGTCACCATTTAAAGTACAATTTATTTTACTTCCCTGGTTCGTTTGGTGTTGGTTTCCCCTCTAGAATGTAAGCGCCATGAGGTCAGGGACTTTTCACTGCTGTACCCCCAGTGCCTAGCAGAGTGTAGGTAGAATGAATGAGAGCTTGTAGAATAAATGAAAGAATGAATGAATTAGAATAGTAATAATAAAAATAGCAGCTGCCACGTATGGACCTCCGCCTGTGCCTGGCCCTTTGCATCTATGATCTCCTGAATCCTCCTAACACCCCTAGGCCTCATACAGTGAGAGAACTGAGGCTCAAGAGGTTAAATGACTTCCCCAAGGTCACTCTTGCAGTGGATGAGTACAATACCAGGCTAGTTGTACTGCAGGTCCCTGAATGAACCCACAGTATGGTCACTACAGCAGGAAGGGGGCTGCCCCAGGCCTGCCCTCAGCTACTGCCATCTGGAGGCTCACTTGACTTTGGCCCTAGGACCCCAATGCACCATCACACCCTGACATTCTTGACTCAGCAATGGGCCAGAGCCTTGGGCTGGGGAGGGATATGTGAGTATCCATCCTCTGTTCCTGCAGCCTACGGACCCCTCCTGTTCTCGGTCCCCTGCAAGG
>NW_007853346.1:0-652 GCF_000696425.1 Galeopterus variegatus
TCTCAAATTCATTAACTGCAAAGTAAGGACATTCGAAACTTCAAGCAAGGAAAGAGAAGCTCTGTATTTTGGTTACAGGTTCCATAAACTTTGGTTATTTTTATATTCCTAGGACTATATATTTGAAAAATGATGAAAGTGATACCTAAACATATATTTCCAGAACTGCAGCATTACTTCTTTCAATGTAAACTAATTAGAGATAAATAACTGCAATTACTGCCTTTTTAATCCTTTCCTACTCATGTTTAATTTGTGTCACCTTGTAGTATTTAGATGGTGTTCTATCTGCTCTGATTCAGATTTTGAGTCATCAAAACGTTTGAAATAGGTCTGAAAATAGGCTGAATTAATTCTCTGGGTTGCTACTTATAACTGATATACAAGAGAAGCATTTTGTAATTTTAAAGGAAAACTCGCTTTGTTGCAAATAAATAAATAAATAAACAAACAAACAAAACTGACAAACTGAGAAGTTGCTCCTTAGGTACCATTTAAGTTATAATAATGTAGTGGGAGCAAAGAAGGGGGCAGGAAAAAAAAGGTGTTTTACTTACATGGACAAGAAGGAAAACAATCGACTATTGAAGAAGCAGGGTCCTCAATTCATGTATCAAGAGCAATTTGGAGGACCTTCCTGATTTTCCCAAAT